>NC_090241.1:23353140-23653140 GCF_024489055.1 Chanodichthys erythropterus
TGAGATATTACGTGAATTGTTGTCATTGTTGAGATCAAGAGAAGAAAGCTTATCGGAACTGAACAAAGGGAGAAAGGAGAAAATGCAAACAGATGAACTTGAGGATGAGGTTGAAAGCATGCAGGAATGTCAAGATCGTATTGTGTTATGGAAAAGGTGTGCTACCAGGCTGATTCAGTGAAGCTGAGATTCAACCACTTGTCAAAGTGACACCAATGCTAATGCTGAAAGATCACATAACAGTCAGTTAAATTGCCAAAGTTGATAAATGAGAAATTTAATGGAGAAATAATGGCAAGAATTTTGGAACCAATATGAGACTGCCATTCACTTAAATGATGCACTGTGTAAGAGAAAAATGTTTACCTACTTGAAATCCTACTTAACTGGAGCTGAGGCGGTAGCAGGGGTTACATTGAGTGACAGTAATTATGATACTGCAATTACATTGCTTAATGACAGATTAGGAAGCAAGGACCTTGTAATGAAAGACCATATGTCCAAACTGCTGAACCTGACTCCCGTGAAGAAATCGAACGACATCACAGCATTCGGACAGGTGTATGATGAATGTGAGATACAGATTCACAGTTTAGAGTCAGGCATTCACTGTGACATTTATGGTAGCCTTCTTTGCCCAATTCTGATGCAGTTAATTCCAAATGACATTGCATTCAGTTGTACATGAAAAGCTGGCACAAATGACGTATGGAGTGTACCTGAGTTCATGGTGTTTTTTCAACTGGAGGTGCAGAGCAGAGAAAGAGTGGAGCAGCTCACAAGACCCAATTGTGTAGAAAGGGATGCTGTTAAGAAACCATTCAATAAGACTGTGACGAGCAGGGCGGGCGAGAGCCGTGAGGGAACGGCGCGAGGCCGGTGACGCGAGTGATAATGAGCGTCACCTGCGAGGCGTGCCGGCCTCGAGTCTCTCACGGAGGAGCTCCGGAGGCATAAAAGGAGGAGCGACATCAGTGAAGGACGAGAGAGGACCAGGCCTGGACTTTATTTTATGTTTTATTATGTTTGTGTGGCCGGCAGACGTCCGCGAGGGTCTGCCGGCATTACTTTCGTTTTGTTCTTTGTTTATTTTGAATTAAAGTTTTGTTGAATGTTCGCCGGTTCCCGCCTCCTTCTTCCCATATCTACTAACCGTGTTACAAAGACATTGCCAGGCAGTGAAACAAGACCCGAGACAATGAGTGCTCCATCAGCCACTGCGTTGCACCCAGCTTTCCCTACGGTTCCACAAATCTGTGTATTCTGTGACAGTGCAACCCATAAGTCAGAGCGTTGTCTCGATTATTCAGCTGCATGTAAGGAGAAAAAAAAGGCCAGGTTTTTTGTGTCTTGGCACAAGACAAATAGCAATATTCTGTAGAACTAAGGGTGTTACATGTCCGCTCTGCACTTATCACCATCATCAGTCTGTGTGTGAGCAAAGTGAAGTAAAGCCAGTTTTATAGCTACCAGTACTGATACAAGAGACATTGATCTCCACCTTCAGCTCTTCCAATTCTGTGATGACCAAGCGTAACGCTGTAAAAATTACCTTAAAAAGTGTGGAACACACAACAGAAAATTGAGACTCCACAAGTGTACTCAAGTGTCTTTAAGTTGTCTGATGATGAAATTTAAAGATGATGAAGGATTGGGGGCTGCAGCTTGCAGATTTTCTGCTTGAGGATACTGACCTAAAACTACTATAGTTCTTATTGGAGCAGACTTTTACTGGGAGGTTGTATCTGGGAAGATCGAAAGACTAACCTATTTCTTTGTGGCTCTGGATAGCACCTTTGGCTGGGCCATTCAAAGTATTGTTTCAAACTCAAGTGAGACAAACCACATGTATGCACATTAATGTAGTATAAGACAATCAGATCTCAGTTACACACGTTTTGGGAAATTTAATTTCTTTGTGTCATCCATGACAAAACACCTAGTGTAGAAGAAGCTGAAGCTTTAGAGACCTTTGAACAGTGAACTTTAAAAACTGTATGGACGTTACCTAGCTGAGTTGCCATGGAAATATGGCAGAGACATGTCAGGGCTTAAAGACAAATGTAAAGTTGCAAGAAGGTTTGAAGCTCTAAAGGAAAAATTTAGAATGGATGATGTTCTCTACAAGAGATACAATTATGTGTTTCAAGAATATCTTCAGCAAGACTTATGTGAGAAGGTACAAAATACACCAACTGCAGAGCAGGCCAGCATGGTGAAGTAATACATGCCACACCATCCAGTAATCCGAGATAAGACAAGAACCAAATAGTGTTTGATGCGTCTTCACACAAAGAGGTTTCCCCCTCCCTCAACGACTGTTTGATTATCTGGCCTAACTTTAACCTAGACTTAGGCCCAATCCCAATTCTACCCCTTACCCCTTCCCCTTCCCCTTTGTTTCGCGCGTTCACGTGAAGGGGTAGGGGTGTCCCAATTCTCATTTGGTTGGAGGGGAAGGGGTAGGGGGAAGGGCCAGGTAGCCCTTCAAACGAAGATTTTTCAGGGACCACACTTCAGACAAAGGGGTATGATAAATTTCAAACATGGCTGACCAAGCGAGCAGAGAGACTCATAAATGTAAGTATTTTTTTACGGTAAACAGTATTTTAGTAATAAATAATCACTTGTTTTATGTTACCTTTAATCTTGTGTTCATGTATATGGTTATGTTCTCCGAAAAAAGATTTGTTAAAATCGCTATGAAAACAGTTCGCTAATGTTTTTTACTTTATGATAGTTCCACAACAAATTTTTTTATATTTTATTGAAACCTGCTTTGATTTGACAACATAAATTCAAATCCGGTGGCAGCTAACTTGTCTTTTTGCTGCATGCCTCATTAATGTATTGTTTTGTTGTGGTTACGTCCATAAATACGTGTACGTTACATTATATAAACAAAAAGTGCATTCAGTTTAGTGCTTATTCATCAGTATTGTATGTTCTGTATCAACCAGGGACTCCTGAGGAAACACGCAGGCTCGTCTCCTTTGTCTTATGCGAAGAACTGAAGACAAATGCAAAAAAATAGCTGTCGCCCAAGCAACAGAGGTCACTACAGCTATCGATGGCATCTTAAAAGGCCAATTCACACCACACCAACAAACAACTTTTTTAGCGCGACCCTTTTTATTAACGAGACCCATAAGCATATACAACCATGTAGCTAAACAAGCCAAAACGAATTATTAAAAACGAAACTGAAGGTAAACCTGCATTGCTCTCATAGTGGTTAACGTTGAAGTGGAGCAGCTGCTCTTGGACTATTGGACTATTGTACCTTTTTGTATATTTTATTATTTTAACCCTCTACCGCATAGTGTTGCCATATGGCAACATACACTTTGTGTTCATTTCCTTGCCACCGTCTCTTTAACAGAACATTCTCGTTTTTTTTGTTGGTAAGAGAAGACCTTAGTTTAGCCAATGATGTGCTTTAGTTAAGTCACATGACATGCAATTTTTTTCTGTGGCGCGATTTTCTGACAGACTGCCGTCTCTTGTATGTAGTTGCAGAAAGCAAATTAAAATGTCAGTAACAAACAAGGACCCGCCCATGTCACATTCACAAAAAAATTGTTAACATCATCTCCGGTAAGTTATGGTAACATATTCACCACTCAAAAAAAAAAATTATGAAATTGTTTTTTGGTAAATCGATAAAATGTCTGTGTTGCCATATGGCAACACTGCACAATAATGGAATGGCATTATTATAATAGGTTAGATAGCTAGCAAAGGCCAGCTGCAGTCTCTTAAGCTATAACAATAAAAACATTAATGCTAGTGATATAATGTTAATTAGTCGTATGTTAAGGACTGCCATGGCATTTATACTATGGATTAAATCAACATCGGAGATCTGCCACTACAGGCAGTATACTGGCCCAGACCAACCACTGGCCTACCATCGTGTCTCAAAAAGGCAGGTGCAAGTAAGTGTAAGTGTATTGTTAGGGTGAAGTGCACCAAATGTGATGTGTACATGTGTCTCACCTCTGAAAAAAAAAAAAAAATGCTTTTTGAACTTTCATACAGAAAAAAAGGTGACATTTCAAGGATTATGGGGGGTTCATGTTCATAACCTTCCTCTCATAAGATTGCATAATGTTGAATTTTCATCAACTACAATATTTTTGGTTTTATGTCAATGTTTTATGATACATGATGAACAGTATTAGATTTGTTTTTAACAATTTAAATAATATTCATGAAAAACGTAATGAAATTCAAAGAATATAAAGCATTATTCAGCAAAATAATAAATTCCATAAATAAAAGCACAAGATGTTGGAAAATAAGTATAAGGTGTTGTTTATATTTACTGCTAAAGCTTATAATAGCACCAATTGATTCAATACAAACAACATTTCTGAGGAAAAATATTAACTATATACACTTACACATTTTAAGTTATTTCCACTATTGCGCGTTGTTGCCATATGGCAACATATCATAAAGTAATATCATAAAGTACCTTAAAATAATATTTTTTTTTCCCCAATTTTTTTTTTTTTTTTACAGCACTTCAAGTTAAGCCATTCTAAGAAAAGAAAAAGAGTAAAATATTTTTTTTTATAAAATTATCATAATGCGTGCGGTAGTTAACAGTATTTTATTTTTTATAATGAGCAAGCTGCGATGTCAGGTTTCCATTGCTTTGTTGTGTGTGTGTGAGGCGCGGGCGCGATCAAACAGCTGTCTTTGCAGGGGACTTGCCTCATTGTCATGGCAACGGTTCGTGGTCAGGTCAGATTACGTCAGAGTTTGTTGCCGTCTGTTGGAAAACTGTTCACACTGCGCAGACATTCCACGACCCGACAAACGCCGATTAAACATGTTCAGTCGGGTGAGAACCGACTCCAACAGACGCCAACAGGGGTATCACACCGATCCAACAAACTCCAACAGACGAGTGTTGTCGGTGCGGTGTGAATTGGCCTTTAGAAGTGTGTGATAAACATCGGCGCATCTATGACGTAGGAGCTAGCGATGACTTATGATGACGTGTAACGGTCTAGTAGTGGTGTCCCATTTCTTAGGGGAATATTTTCAGCCCTAGCCCTTCACACTCAAGGGAAAGGGGTAGGCGTAGGGGTAAGGGGAAGGGGTATAAAATAGAATTGGGATTGGGCCTTACTTGCTTATTAAGTTCCATCTTCACAACTTTGCCTTCACAGCTGATATTGCTAAGGATTTTTGGAGATAGGGTTGAAACAGAGGAATGGAGATGTGAGGTTCTTGTGGACCTATGATCCCTCATTGCAGGATTTTGAGGAGTTTTGCATCATGAGAATGTAAAGAGTTGTGTTTGGAGTGGGATCTAGCCCTTTTTTGTTGGCAATGACAATCAGAACCCATCTCAAACAGTATATGAGTCTGAACAGCCAAAAACTGTGGTGGTACTCCAGGAGTCACTATATGTGGATGACCTCATTGTGAGCTTGCCTGCGTGGATGAAGCCTATTCTATCACAGCAAGAGCAAAGGCAATCTTGTCTGCTGCAGGAATGGACCTGAAATGGACCTTAGAGTGTGATGGATGAAAGACCAGATTGAGTGCACGGTAGATTCAGAGACAGCATGACATTGAAAGTGTTGGGATTGATATGGAGGCAAGACCATGATGACTTACAGCAAGTGATGGATGTTTTGAAGAGGAAAGAGAATACTAAGAGGAGTGTCCTTCAAATCATGTATCTTTGATCCAATAGGCTTCCTAATACCCTATACTATCCAGGTAAACTCCCATTCAGTAAATGTGTATGCACAAGGTCTTAACTGGGATGAGAAACTACCCCCAGACTTAGCTCATGAATGGACACACCTTGTGGCCATTCTTAGATGGTATCTTGACAAATTAGCAATGTGAGACAGTCAGGCTCCATGTCTGGTGTGATGCAAGTGAAAGTGTTTACTGTGCAATTGGATATCTGCAAGGGAAGAGTGAGAGTACGGAACTTATTTCAACTCTGGTAGCCTCAAAGTCCAGAGTTGTGCCTCTAAAGAAAATGATGCTGCCTTGACTGGAGCTAATGAGAGCCTTGATGGTTGCCAGACTAGGCCATAATCTGTTAAATACTCTTAAGATTGGAGAAAAACAGCTCAGCATGTGGATAGTCTCAATAATTGAATTGGATCCACAGTTTGGCGCAGAAATGGAAGCCCTTTTGCGGCAAACTGAGCAACTGAGATTCAAAGCCTCACTAAACCAAAGCCATGGTCACACTGCGATGGAAAGCACAATCCAATGGATCTACCTACAAGATGACAATCTGTTGACTATTTGATTGATAATCAGTTGTGGTGGAATGGACATGACTTGTCAATGAACCCAGTGGTCTCAGCTGATGTAGAGCTTCAAGTGGAAGAGGTAAATGCAGAGCTCAGATCTAAATTCCAAGTTGCAGTGCAGTTCAGCAGCACAGACAAAAGGGAGCCGCTGCTTGATCCTTGCAAATACAGTAAACTCTGTACTGTTCTCAGCTTGGGTACAGAGATTCCTCACCAATACAAGCTTGAACGTAAAGAACCGTGGAGAGCTTCCTGCTGAAGAGTTAATGGCAGCTGAAGTGTGGGATAAAATGACTCGGAGACATTTGAGAGTGAAAGATGAATTCAGTCAGGGAAGGACAGAGTGTACATAAAGATTCAAAGATCAAATAACTTTGATCTATTTCCTGATGATCAAGGTCTAGTGTGGGAGGAAAGCTGCAGTAATCTGATCTTACATTTAGAAAACAGCACCCATGGATATTACCAACAAAACACAGGTATTGTGAACTGTTGATTCAAAAATGAAAATAGATTTGGCAGGGTAGAAAGCTTGTCAAGCAGATAGTCGTCCTATCTGCAAGAGGCTTGATGCTAAGTCAGCGCAGGAGGTTTCTGCCCCCTTACAGAGGGACAGAATCATTGAATCTCCTCCATTTAAAACAACTGCATTGGTGGATTTTGCCGGGCCACTTATGGTAAAGATTAGTAATGGTACGATTAAAACGCACATAGCACTTTTCACTTGTGCTGCTGTCACTAGGGCCTTCTATTTGGAACTAACCTCAAATCAAATGACAGAGAATTTACAACTAAAGAGGTTCATAGCAAGGAGGGGACTTTTTAAGTCATACTCAGATAATGCAAAGACCTTTAAACATGAAGATCAAGATCTGAAGGAGCTTTGTAATTTATATTGAATAATGATAAATATAACATTAGAATAATGTTTGCTTTAATGTTTATGACCGTTTTGATGTAAACCTTTCAAACGAACTACATTTCCCATGAGCAGCAGCGTGAGAGACAAGGAAGAAATTTTATAATCTAAGATGACGTCTGTCTTATTTCACGGCAAACTATTTCAGTCTGTCATCATTTACTCATCCTCATGTAATTTCAAACCTGAACAACTTTCTTTTCTAGAACACAAAAGATATTTTGAAAAATGTTTCAACAGTTTTTGTTCATACAATGAAAGTCAATGTGGTCCAAAACAACATTGGACTCAACTGATGTATGGAGGAAAAAACAGACATATTTTGTTTTACACAGAATAAAGAAATACTAGCATGTTGCATTCTTTCACCTCAAAGATACAGCTTCAATTTCATCTTGTTTTTGATATGCATTGTTTAGCTCTCTGGAGGCATTCTTTGCTGAAATAGGATTTAGTAAATGTACATTTGGGAATTTCCACAAACATTTATCTGCTAAGACATTATTGCAAAATATATTTATATGAAACAATAGACTTACTAAAGCCTATGGGGATCATTTCATAAATTAAGGTTAGGATAAGGCCTGCTGAATTAATTGCTTTGGGACCAATAAATAAATGGTACATTTGTATTTAATATGTCCCTTGTTAGCCATCTTGGATGTCAAAGTGGAACCATGTGAATGTTTTTAATTGCTTGTAGATTATGAAATTAGTATATCATTGTGCTTCCATTTATGACTACATAGTTAAGCCACATAATTCACAAATATGATTGTTATTATTGTATAAGAAAATCTACCAAGTGACGTATATTTTAATAGATAGCATAAACTCACTTTAAAAAAATAAAATAAAATAAAAAGTGTATTAGCCTTTAAATGAAAAAAAAAAATAAACAATTCAAAATTTTGTTAACGTATTTGCACACTTTGTGATTCTGAAATGGTTGTAAAGTGGAACATTCCATTGTTAATGTGATGACTAAATCATAAAAACTAACATTTTACATTTTATTAAGTGTGTCAAAAAGTGTCCAAATATTTTTTCCAACCACAGTATATGTACACACATAGATGAATAAATATGTATACTGTACATATAGACCCTCATTCCTTTAGGCTGAGCGAAGTTTTCACATGACAAAAGCAATGGAAAGTACTTGCCAGTGAAAAATAGAAATGGTTTAGAGCCATTGCTTCCAAGCCATTAAAGGAGGCACGCTGCAATCTCCCGCAATCATCTGTGCTATTTCTCTTGATATTCTGGGTATGCTGGTGACGGGTCACAGGAGAGTTGGCGTGTGATACAGTCTGTAGCTAACTCTCCTGAGACTCCAGAAATCTTCCTCAGATAGTGCTGGCATGGTCTGCGCCATATGATTGCTAGTGTGCTATCAGGGTGACTTGGGTATTCAGTCACATCTCTATCAGAAATAGCTACATTCCAATTTTGGCTAATTTGGTTGATGTTTGACATCATTTTGAGTTATGAGCGAATATTACATCTGGATCAATGGTAAATTTGTAACAGGAATTTCCAATATGTCCAGTATATCACTGTACTTCCTTGCATCAGAGAGAAGAACCGTGTGACATGCACAAAGGAACATGAAAGTGCATAAAGATAATGTAAGTATGAGGCCAAGTCTTTGTTATTGCACTTTGTACGTTCACACAATTCATTTTTCATGCTCACTGCTCTGAAACAAGAATCCTCATGAATCTCCAGAAATCTAAATTTTATTCGGCCCTTTATACATAGACATTATTTGGTTAGCTATTTAGGTCCTCTAACTATAAATCAAATATTTAAATGTCAAATGGGACTGATTAAGTATTAAAAACCTTAAAGCAAGTATAGGTGAATCTTACAAAAGCATGTTTGGGTCACATTTAGCTTCAAAAACAAAGGAAAAAAAGGTAACACTTTATTTTGATGGTCCACTTTACACATTAAGTCCATGAGTAACTTTGCAACTACATGTCAACTAACTCTCATTAGAGTATTAGTCAGGGGCATCGTAAGTGGGGGGAAAAAGGTGACAGAGTGCATAGGGCCCTGGTGTGTGAGGGGCCCTCAACGATCCTGAAATTATTATTATTATTATTTTACAATTGTGCGCATACGCTGCGTCTGCACTATTTCTCTGTTTGCTCGTTTGATAAGTGTTAGTACACGTCTGTGTTGGCACCTGATTGGTTGTCTAGGAACGTTGCAAAGCGCTAAATGGCTGTGACAGAGACCGTACGCACCGGACTCCGGAGTGTGGTAAACTTTGAATCGTGCCGCCGCAGTTCAAGCTAAGATCAGGCAAAAATTAAACAGTAAGGGAAATTAGTTCCTCATAAATTTCTTTCCAAAGAGAGCAAGTGAGAACCTTTATTGTTTGATGTGAGGCGATGTTAACATTATGTCGCTGTTTACATTGTGTAAATAGATGCTTGCTGAATGGGAGTCTGCATTTTCCTACAATGAGAAACAACTTGTCTTAAGGCTGTAATAAACGCTCTTATCGTACTCTAAACACCGAAGTAACACGAAAAGTGTGTGACAAATCTTTAGAGATAAATTGTAAATATGGAAAACAAACAAAAATGTTTGTGTGGATCTTGCATAAAAAATATTATTATGAGCAAACTTGGTCAAATAATTGTAAGAATACATATACTTTTAACATTTTACAGAAATGACAGAAATTATTTAAAATATATACAGTCATGCTCAAAATGATTCATACCCTTGGTAAATATGACCATAGAAGGCTGTGAAAATAAATCTACATCGTTAATACTTTTGATCTTTTATTTAAAATATCTACAAAAATCCAACCTTTCATTGGAGAATAATAATTTTAAATGGGGGGAAAATCTCATTATCAGAGAAATGTTTTTCTCTAATACACACTGCTCACAATTAATCATACCCTTTTATTCAATACTTTTTGCAACCTCCTTTTCCCAAGATAAAAGCTCTGAGTTGTCTTCTATAATGCCTGATGAGTTTGGAGAACACCTGACAAGAGATCAGAGACCATTCCTTCATACAGAATCTCTCCAGATCCTTCAGATTCCCAGCTACATGTTGGTGCTTCTTCTCTTCAGGTCACTCATTTTCTTTAGGGTTCAGGTCAGGGGACTGGGATGGCCATGGCAGAAGCTTGGTTTTGTGCTCAGTGACTAATTTTTGTGTTGGTTTTGATTTTTGTTTAGGATCATAGTCCTGATGGAAGATCCAACCACAGCCCATTATAAGACTTCTAACAGGGACAGTCAGGTTTTGATTTTTTATCTGTTGGTATTTGATAGAATCCATGATGCCATGTATCTGAACAAGATGTCCAGGACCTCCAGCAGAAAAATAGGCTCACAACATTAAAGATACAGCAGTATATTTCATTGTACACATACTTTTTATTTCTGTGTGCACCAAACCCATCTTGAGTGTTTGCTGCTAAAAAACATCTCAGGTTACGTATGTAACCATGGTTCCCTGAGAACAGGGAACGAGACGGGGAACCGTCACTCGTGACAGGTGTTCATAGGCGACAGCCTATGATGTCGAATGGCGCGAACCGTGATGTATAAAGGGAGCGCCTTTGAGGGACTGTTCCGCAGGCATCCTGAAGCATGGCAAGGAAGCGCAGAGTCTCGTTCCCTGTTCTCAGGGAACCATGGTTACATATGTAACCTGAGACATTCCCTTTCGAAAGGGAACTCAATTCCCTGATTGCGCTACGGGGAACGATATACCCACGCCGCCATGCTGGAGGAGAGTGCATGCCCAAAAGTCTGGACAAACGTCCGGCAGTTCCAGGGAAAAACCGGGAGCAACTCCCCAAAGCTGTCAGTGACAGCATTCCCTACGGCCAACTGCCCAAGCTGAGCCTTTTTGTAAAAGGCCTGCCAAGGCTGCTCAAGGCATCTGGGACCAACTACCCGTAGGAAGTGGTCAATTAAAGGGAATTTGGCCAGGGAACCAGAAGGAATCCCAGCCAGTCAATAGGGGGATAAATTCACCCCTGATGCCACCAATTAGGCCGTACTAATTTAGCGAAAGCCAAACATAGTCTGGGCCAACCTTGTCTGACATACAGAATCTCCAATGTGCAAACTCCAAAAGAAGAGAGCAGGTAAGAGCGACTGCGAAAAGGCAGTAAGCAACTCAAACCCACACGCAGAGATGGGCATCCTGGAGAGCGGAACTCAGCTGAGCGCTATAAACCCTCATATTGAGGGGAGTAAGGCCACTCATCCTAGGATCTACTCAGCTCTTGATTAAAGTGCTGAGGAGGCTGTGCACTAGAAAAACCCTGGTACAGGGGAGCAAAAAAACAGCCTGGGGCCAGTCTGAACGGGAGACTGCACAGAAGTCTACAACCAATGACCAGCTTAGGGAGCTAAGCACAATTACGCAGTCATCCCAAAGGGAAGTACGCAGCTCAACCTAACGGACAGACGATACTGTAGACACATAGCCATGGAGGCCGACCAGAAGGGGCCTACAACATAGCAAATAGTTCTTACAATGAACTAATATCACAACATGAACCCAACACACAGGGTGGTATTCAGGATGGCCCATAAGGCCATTCGACTGAAAACATAGCATGCTAAGCGCACGACCAACCAAGTAATTAGGTAGCTGTGTGTGCCCACAAAACAGCCTGTCCAACACAATCTGACGAGAAGTGTACTGGGTAGAAGCACCCTTCTACTCTTTAAGCAAGAGGAGTACAACGTACGGCATCATGTGCTAAAGAAGGCCCCATGGCCTATAACCTCAGCAGACACGTGGCATCAGCTCGTGGCGGTGTTATCAAGCTCCGGGCAGAACAAACCGACTACAGAGGAGGTTACTGAGTTAGCCGGAGCCCTGGCCAGCCAGCGACATAAAATTCCTTTTACTGTCTTCAAAAAGAATGTAAAAAAGCACAAAAGGTACATACCAGCATGTTCCCAAAGGAGGCCCCGAGGGCCTACCTGTTACATGCGGTGTCAGCTAGCGGCCATTAAGAGATGGGCATCCCGGGGAGCAGAACTCAGCTAAGCGCTATAAACCCTTGTATTGAAGGGAGTATAATCCGCTCATCCTAGGATCTACTCAGTGGCTGATAAAGCACTGAGGAGGCTGGGCGCTAGAAAAACCCCGGTAAAGGGAGCACAAACCAGCCTAAGGGCCGGTCTCAGCGGGAAACTTCATAGAAGTGTACAACCAATGACCAGCTTAGGGAGCTAAGCACAATTACGCGGTCAACCCAGAGGGAAGTACAAAGCTCAACCTAACAGACAGACCGTACTGTAGGCACATAACCATGGAGGCCAAACAAAAGGGGCCTACAACATAGCTACAAGTTCTACAATGAACTAACATCACAACATGAACCCAACACACCAGGTGGTATTCAGGATGGCCCATAAGGCCAAAGAACTGAAAACAATGCATGCTGAGCGCATGACCAACCAAGTAATTAGGTAGCTGTGAGTGCCCACAAGACAGCCCATCCAACACAATCCGATAAGCAGTGTACTCTGTAAAAGCACCCTTTCACTCTTTAAGCAAGAGGAGTACAACGTACGCCAACATGCGCTAAAGAAGGCCCCGTGGGCCTATAACCTCAGCAGAGGCATGGCATCAGCTCGTGGCAGTGTTATCGAGGTTCAGGCTACACAGACCGACTACAAAGGAAGGTCATTAGCCAGCCCGAGCCCCGGCCAGCCAGCAACATAAGACCCTTTACTGTAAAGTAAATAAAAACTGACAGGGAAAAAGCACCTTTTGACAGTAAAAGCACCTTTTACTCTCTAAGCGAGAGGAGTACAAAGCCAAACTCCAGCGTGACACATAGGAAGCCTGCAAAGGCCTACAACCCGTATACACGCGGCGTCAGCTGGTGGCATCATGACCCATCCATGGTGATGAGTCACATAGAAACCCACACAAAGCTGTGCCAACATGCAGACAGAAAGGAGGCCCTGACGGGGGCCTACAACCTCTATGAACACATGGCATCAACCAGTGGTAGCTTCATGACTAGGGCCAGCCCGCAGGCCAAGTACTTGAGAAACCCTCCGGTATGAGAAGTACACACTACGCTGCAGAACTCAACGAAAGGCCTAACCTAGGGCCTATTCGTACAGAGGTGGGTGTGGCCGAAGGCGGCGAGAGTCAAAACATGACTTAACCATGGAATGAGTCTAGACATAACCAGCCCTGACAATGTGAGCAAAAGCCTGAGGCAGTGCTAAGAATACACGAGCAAACTCATGATCATAACCAACAGTGCCCAAAAACAAGCTGTGATAAGAGAGAGGCTACAATAAAGAGCCAACAATCTAACAGCAAATGCAAGACAGCTGCTGTGGTCATGATCGACTGGGAGCTTACAGAGATCATACTATTCTAACCAGAATAAGACTCTCTACACTCAACCTGAGTGTGCAATCCAACAGGTGATGCACTCAGTGAAACACACACCCTAACCGGGGAGTACAACAAAACACCACGTTCATAGAGGCTAATCACAGCCTGCTATCACAGAAACAGGCATTAACCTGTGGCAGCACATGAGTAAGCTCACATATGTAGGGCTAAAGCTTAGAACCCAAAGCAAACATGAATGCTTTGTAATACATGCCATCCAAACAGGATAAATGTTTCACAGAACAGAACTGGAATCTGTAATGAACCCTAGAGAACGAAAGCTAGAATATTTAGCATCGTAATCTGAAACTTGAATATAATTCAAGGGGCTCATGTGAAGACATTATAAGTATGACAAAAGTTCTAAAAAGTGGAGTTATGCAGTGCTGCTAGGCCCATCTTCTCGAAGATAAGGGCCTACCACCTGGGAAAAACAGCACCAGGAAGGCTAAAAACAGCCTATAACCTTAGCTGTTAACCTCAGCCATAGCACCTACATTTTCACATCGAAGGGGAAAAGGGCATATGGCCCGCAACTCCCTCAGGAGGAGGCCAGAACTAGGAACTATACAACCTCACAGGGATAGTAATAATAAGGGTGATGTAACAAACAAACACCTAAACCTAGCTCTACCCTAGCCGCTAGCTAAGGCCTACTGAGACAAGCAAAGCTTGGGCTTCTTTTTGAAACCTTCAAATATGAGGAGAAAATGAAGCACTGCAAGCAAACAGTGTCAGGCGGCCGATAAGCCATCCTGTAAACAAATAACTGAAGCGATGAGTGCTAACTCAAACCAAACTAAAGTATTAGCTGAGAAGCTACTCTAACATAGGAGGCTACAAAATAGCGGCCATAAAGCGGCCTGCATATTTTGAAAATTAGCCAACCTAATGCTACAGTTATTTTGCCCAAAAGACCCCCTTCTAACTTTACTGACTACATGCTCAGGAAAGCTATACAGGAAAAACAAGGTCTACACTTTTTATAAACATAAAAATATAGACCCAGCTTACCTTCCTGCGGCTCGCAGAATGAAGATTTTCCCTCCTTATTTTAATGCATGAAGAAGGATGAAATCAAAAGTTCTTTTAAGCCTAAAAGCACTTTCACTATCAAGCCAGAAGGCGGCCTTTAGAAAAAAATATTATCAAAAGGCCAGCCTACAGCTTAACTGTAAAAGGAAGTGCCTGAGCATATATATGGGAGGTGAAAGAAGAAGAGGAGGAGAGGGTAGATATAAATCGCCCTTTAAATTGCTGGGGGATCGATTATAAACGCAATGGGGTTTACAATTGATCACCCATCTCACTCTCGCTTCTTCCTCCTCCCGTCTGTCTGGCTCAGATCCAAATCTGAATGGCCAGGGAGTTTTCCATGCCCTCCCGATCTCAAACGCGGAGATCAGGAGAGAATGGAAAGTCTTTTGGAGCTGCAACATTCATGGACAGAAAGGAACCATTCGTCGAGCCGTCCGCCCGCGGCCCCTTTCTTAATGTGCTCACACGGCAGCTGCAGCCCGCCAAAAAGTGCGTCCCACAGCAGATCACATACCCAGCGGCCAGAGGAGCGCTCGCTATCGGAAGTGGTGACATCAAACACGAACGTCACCATCATCCAACTCACAACCTCGTCAGCCCCGGGGAAGCCGAGAGAAATATAATTCTCTCAGACTTCCCAACGAGCTAACCTGCGAGGCCTATGCTTGCAGCTGCCGTATTGCCTCAGCACACACGGGGCTACAAAAACCAGGCACAGATCATAGACTGTACAAAAAAAAGGCACAGATGCAGACACCTCCTCCCTCAGGAAGAGTGTCAAACGAGAACGGAGTGTCACAACAGGAGAGACGCTCACAGTGAACAATAGACAAACACACATAGACGCCGCCCTCAAACATCGTCTATGCGTTCGCTCCTCTCCAGAAAGAAAAATGCCAGAAACGTGTACATCAAGTGTCAAACCCCTGGGACATGGATGAACACATCCTCCTGGATATTTGCAGATATAAAAGGAGTAATTTCGTACCGGAGTTTGTGAATCAATGGCACGAACAAAACAGTCCTGAAAAGACGAGAAGATGTTGACTGCTCCCTCAGGCGCTTCCTTTATACGTCACGGTTCGCGCCATTCAACGTCATAGGCTGTCGCCGGCCAATAGAATTGGAGTGTTGTGATTCTTGGCATTTCGAACACCTGTCACGAGTGATGGTTCCCCGTAGCACAAGAGCAGTGCTGAGTTGAGTTGAGTTCAAAAGAATAAAAGATCAAAAGTATTAAGGATGCAGATTTATTTTTACAGCCTTCTTTGGTCACATTTACCAAGGGTATGAATAATTTTAAGCATGACTGTATATATTTAAAATTGGCCATCTCAGTAACAGTCATGAAAGATTAAAGTAATATCACACGTGCCATTATTTCTACCATCTATACTATTCAGCAACTTCTCTTAAACTATACACATGTTATGACAGTATAAATATCAGACATGTAGCTAATATACGGCTCAGGGTAATTTCAATCCTGTGTTCATCATGCTTGTAGAGGTACCTAAACTGTTAAATACTTTAGAAAGATTGTAATGTTTTGGTATACAAGGCACAAAGTCTGTTAATAAAACACAATCCCAATTAAATATTGTTAAACTGTCATTTCTATATCTAACATTACTGGGGTGGTCTATTTAAATATAGCATAATTCAAATAAATGAGTGTTATATAGTACAACTGTTTTTCTGTTGGTGAGTGCTATGTGTATAGTTGTACACTTATTTTAAAAAGTGTGAAATAAAATAAAATATATCATATTATAAAATAAATAGCATGCATAAAGGGATGCTGGCAAAGGGGCCCCCACACAATATCTTTGCGTAGGGCCCAAGAATCGGTGCTACGCCCCTGATATTAGTAGACTGTCTGCTTAATATCTGCTAACACTTTATTTTGATGCTCCGCCAACAGACATTCTACTGAGTATACTGACTATACTAATCTTTTCAAATTATACTAACCCTAACAAGCAACCCTAACCTAACAGTCTACTAATACTCTTATGGGAATTAGTTGACATGTAGTTGCTTAATTGTCATGAAAATTATGTAACATATAAAAAAGCAATATGTAGACATGTCACTTTTTTTTTTTTTTTTTTTTTTGGTGCAAATATGACCTGGACATGTTCTTGACAGGATTTATGAGATTTGCCCGGATATGCATTTGAGTTTCTATGTTTTCCTACAAAATCATAAATATTCAAGGACTTCCTTTGAGAAAAAAATCCCAGACATTGTCATGATTAAGACTCGCTTGTTCTTAAACACCTCAGCAGGATATAAATCCACACTCCCCAAAGTGCTCATTTAAGAGCCCATAAATTTTACATTTTCTCTGTCTAAACCGGTTACCACAGGATTCACGCTGTGTGAGGCAAAACACAAAGCAATATCATCATGTATTTTTACCCTCTAATTATTCTGCCTGTACCATGCTAGAGATGCTTACGGTACTTAAAACTCAGTCACATTTACAACAAGTGGTGCTGAATGTTACCTTTTAACGAAGAACATACGTAGAAAAACCTTCCACAGAAAATAGATCTATAGCGCATTCAAATGCCACACCTCTTCGTATTTGTATAGCAAGTGGTATAATAGAAGATAAATTTCAAGGTATCAGTTTGTAACTATGTGAGCTTCTTGAGTGAAAACAACCATATGTGTGATGTTGTATTCATCAAAAGCCAGCAGGGCAAAAAAAAGAAGAAGAGAGGAGAAAGAGTGCCTTCAGATGTGCCTAGACCACCTGAGGTGACAATGATATCTCTCAACTTGTGCAAATCACCTAATAAACACAGCTTTTGAAAGGTACGGCAGCTTTCAAGTAATTAAATAAATTAAAAACTCTCACAAAACCTCTTCCAAAAAGTAAAAAGTGATATTTTTCACTTGACGTGCGGTGGTGGTATTGAAGTGGGGGACAAAAGGTTGAAGGGTCTGATTCAGTAATGGAAGGCCTAAGGTTTGGAAACCAATCTGCAGACCCCTGGAGGAATATTATGCAAACTGTTTGCCACCCCAAACTTTCTGTCAGTGTCTTTTGTCATTCCATGGATTTCAAGTGATCTTTGAACTTGTTTTCATTTATATTCTACCCATTTTGTCCTTCAAGTGCTTATAGGATAGGAGAAAGTATGGAATGGCCCCTTCTATTTTTTAGTTTTATTTTTTTTTTCCTAAGTGAATTGAACACTTCAGTCTCTAGTGAAACACTATCAAAGAACACAGAAAATCAAATCAAAAAGAAGCGGAAGAGGAATATTTCTTGCTGCTAGAACACTCATCTGAAGTTGGGGATACAACTGCTAATTTAGGTCCTCCTGACAGGAAAAAGTAAGCGCTCTTCAAAGCAAGCCTGGGAGTCTTTGTCTGCTTTAGCGTCAACATTCCAGCATGTTTCTCCGAGGGAAAAGAAATAATTGGCTGCATTGTACGTGGTATATGTGTCAGGTCTGATAAGCAATACAGCAGTGATGTACATGAAGACATGAAAGAGACATGGAAGAAGACTCTCTTTTGAACCTTCAATGTGTTGATAAAGTATGCATACATATTTAATGTCCTGATATGAGATATTGCAGAAATGTGGGTGAAGAATCTAGTTTTTCAGACGCCTACACCTGCAACTTTTTCCCCTGGTGGCTGTCCCTGTTTGCGTGAAGTGATTTGTGTGCTTTCCTCTGTTAACGTTTCTATTATGCTAATTAACTGTGGTTTAACACTTCTAAGGAGACTTCAAAGCTCAAGGTACAGAAAGTTCTGACAAAAGAAAGTGGCAGGTTGCAATATTTTAATCCCTACTGGCCACTTTTAAAGAGTCTAAAAGTTTTTTTTTTTTTTTTTTTTCTGCAGAAGTCTATTTTTTTGTTTAATTGGAGAGATATCAGTGTGAAAGCAAATCATGATTGTAAGAGGTAACTACATCCTGAAAAAAATGAGGCGTGAGGCGGAGCTCGACAGAGGCCGCTGTATCATACCGAGAGGACCCGAGCTTGTAAGGTTGGGATATCCAAGATATAAAATCTGACAAAAGTAGATGGCGAGGACCAGCCGGCCGCCTCACAGATGTCTTTAATAGAGACTCCACTGCACCAAGCCCACAAGGAAGCTGTTCCTCTAGTGGAGTGGGCTCTGACTCCTATGGGGCAGTCAAGGCCCATAGAGGAGTAGCAGAGAGCAATAGCGTCGACTATCCAATGTGAAAGACGTTGCTTTGAGACTGAAGACCATAAAAGCAGATCCCCCAAAGCAGATAAAGAGCTGATCGGATTGCCAGAACGGCCGTGATCGCTCAATGTACTGTAGGTCCTCAATGCCCTGACAGGGCAGAGTAATTCCAGCTCTGACTCATCCGACGAGGGAGGCAGCGCTGAGAGGGAAATGACCTGTGCTCTGAACGGGGTCGAGAGCACTTTAGGAATGTAGCCATGCCTGGGTTTTAAAATGACTTTGGAGTCATTGGGCCCGAATTCAAGGCATGCAGGGCTCACGGAGAGGGCCTGCAAGTCGCCGACACGCTTGACTGATGCTAATGCAAGTAGCAGAGCGGTTTTGAACGTCAGGGGCCTGAGGTCAGCTGAACGCAGTGGCTCAAAGGGGGGCCCTTGGAGAGGTGGGAAGGTCCCAGGTGGGAATAGTGAGAGGACGAGGGGGATTTAATCGCCTAGAGCCTCCACGCACCACAAGGCTGTTTCGACCCACCGACTGGCCAGCGACGGGAGCGTGGAATGCTGCGATGGCTGCTACGTACACCTTGAGCATTGAAGGGGTGAGACCCTTATCTAAACGCTCCTGGAGGAATGACAATATCGGGGATACGTCGCACTCCACAGGGTCTTCGTTGCGTGCTGAGCACCAGTTAACCCTCAGGGGTCTGAGGATTTTTGGGGCCCTGGAGAAGTTTTGACATGCCCTGACATTTGTGTTTTTTTCAGTTGTTCATAAACATATTAATGGAAAAAGTGTCATTACACTGTATTCAGCACAAACTAGGCTACAATAATATGTGAGGAACATGTATGTACATGTTTGTGTTTTTGAAGGAATAACGTTTATGCGTGGTTATTGAAAAAAACAAAAAACTTAAGTCACTGAAATAAAGCCAAAAATATATATTAAATCTTTGTTCACAAGACTTCTGGGTATTTGAGGTTGTAGACTAGAGTTTTTGCTTCAAAATGAGGTAAAAATTATGCTGCCTGCTTGTTCATATAAAACAATAGAGAGATTTAAATTTTCTATAAACATCTTTGGTCAAGAAACAGTATGCGTGGAGGCGTGAATCATCATGAATAATGGGTGATTCTCACCTGAGAAGACAAAAGAATCGCATAAAGAGCTCTAATGACCTGCATAAATAATGAGCTCTTTCAGACAGGTAGGCTGTGAAAAAACCCTCTGTTGATCATGTCTCAAATCTCATCATGGTGTAAATCAAACATACAGAAAAAACAGCAATACTGTGAAATGTTATTACAATTTAAAATAATGGTATTCTATTATATTAAATATATAATGTATTTCTGTGGTGCAAAGTGTCTGAACAATTATGTTACCTCTATGGCATTTCATATACGCTTTTAGCTTAAAAGCATGCACATTTGGAGAAATATTGATGGAATTGAAGAATCAATAATAATTGATTCTTATACATTTGTCAGTTTTCTATACAGAGGAGTAATATTTATTCAGGATTTATTGTCATTACTATGAGCGCTGGATACTGTGTTTTCAATTCATACTTGCAGCCGGAGGGCGCTCTGGCCCTTTTGTCCACAAATGCCTGCTAAAGAAGAATAGGCAATCCAGGAACTAACCAAACTAACAGAGGCCAGAGATCGTTAACTATGGCTATTCAAAACACTTTTCAAGACAATAAATACACGATTGAGACGATGTATGCATGTATTGACTGAATTTGCGTCTGAATAGCGCTCCCTCTGTGGGTGTGGCCGCATTAGCGGATAATGAGCTGAATCAAGGACTTCTGACATGGCTCTCTTTTCATACAGATTACATAAATACTGAATTTTTTTTTTTTTTTAGATTTGACTTACACGATTTAAAACCTGACATTTCAACATTTTTTTAGACATAAGTCTATTTTTTTGTGATTAGTATTCACTAAGTTACAGTTAATTTTCTGAGAACTATCAGATTGGAGTTCGTTCAGAGTGAGACGAGAGATCACGCATCATGTTAGTTTTTTTTATTTTACAAAAAGCACAACATTTTGTTGTTACTCTGAGTGTACACAAATAAAATGGTTAAAATGATTAAAATGGTGTATAACTCTTAATTGTATGTGCAACATTAACAGAGTATTTTGAGTCTCTTTCACACTGGTTAGAAAAAAAAACCGCGGTGATCACGCCGGCGTGACCGCTGACACGAGGGAGTTAACAAAGACCGACCATTTCTGGGCATAGAAGCGTCTCATGGACGGGGCTCTTGCCTGAGAGATGGTATTTAGCACGTCCCCGGGGAGGTTCACAGGCTCCCATCGAGGGACCAGAGGTGCAGAGCCCAGAGTTCTGGCTGAGGGTGCCAGATCGTCCTGTCTGCCTGAGAGAGGAGATCCCATCTCAGGGGAATCGGCCACAGGGTTTCCGTGAAAAGCCTGAACAGCTCTGAGGACCAAACTTGGCTTCTCCAGAGCGGGGCCACCAGGAGGACTCTGTGCTTGTCTTCCCTGACTCGTCTGATGACCTGAGGGATCAGAGCCCTCCTGCCCTCCTGAAGATCTCCCAGACAGTGAGAACTGTCTGGGGGTGGAGCATCCACTCGTCTAACGGGACAATACGCTGAGAAAGCATATCTGCTCCAAGATTCTTTCTTCCTGGTATGTGCATCGCCCTGAGCGACTCCAACCTCGGTAATGCCCATTCCAGAAGGCGCTTCACCTGTGTTCATAAGCGGCTAGACGAAAGACCCCCCTGTGATTTATGTAAGACACCACTGTCATGCTGTCCGACTGGACTAGGATGTGGTGTCCTGTCAGGTAGGCCTGAAAAGAGTGAAGGGCTTGAATTACCGCCAGCATCTCGAGTCGGTTGATGTGGAGATGGCTCTCCTCGTGAGACCACGAGCCGAAGGCTGGTCTGCCCTCGCAAAGAGCGCCCCAACCTAGGTTGGATCTGTCGAGTGCATCGTCCTTCTGAACACCGCCTGCAGGGGTACTCCATGACTGAACCAAACAGGGTTCGTCCAGGGTTTCAGAGCTGCCAGACAGACGGACAGAGTCGAAAACTGCACCCAGGATAGGTTGACTGGGGAGCAGTGAGCTTTTGGCAAAGTTGACCCTGAGTCCCAGGCACTCCAAGTGGCTGAGGAGCATGGATCTGTGATGTTCTAGCTCGACTCGCGACTGGGCCAGAATAAGCCAGTCGTCGATATAATTCCGAACCTGGATTCCCATCTGTCTTAGTGGGGAAAGCGCCACGTTCATGCACTTGGTAAAAGTGCATGAACCATGAGCCTTGACCTATAGTCCCCAGAACCCATTTTGATACTCCGGGGATGGCCTTTCCTTTGCTCTTTCTTTGAGGAGGTAAAATATTGTTTGCCATAACAACAGCGTTTTGCATGGGCGCAACAGTCGTGGGCCCAGTTAGCACAACACTGATCACTTCTCCTACGCCCGGAACTGAACGGGGCGGCGGGGAGACTGAACGAAGGAGCTTTTGGGGTGGTCCGGCCTCGGCGAGACTTTGCCCCATCCTCTTCCTTCCTGACAGATCAGGAAGACTTGGGAGGCGTCAGGTCCAGCAAAATCTTTGGCCGGGGTCCCTGACGTCTCGGGAAGGAGGAGCGCTTGGCAGGCTCACTGGCACTGGTCCTTAGGGGGTGCTGCCTTGGAGGCAGACGGGGCAGGCTTGCTCTGCTGAGCCGGCGCAGTCCTGGGGCGGCTAGAAGCAGAAGCAGAGCTGGAGCGCTTGGGCAGGAAGTGTCGCATGGCCTAGGACGACTTCTGTGCTGCAGTGAAGCCTTCCTTAATACCCTCTACTGCTGGCCCGAAGAGACCGGTTGGAGAGACTGGGGCAGGTTGAGCCAGAGATGGCGCTCAAGCACGACCAGTCTGGCCATTGACCATCCAATGGCCTGGGCTTTGGCCTTCATGGGACGCAGGGCTAAGTCAGTGGCTCTGCGGAGGTCACAGAAGGAATGTGCGTCAATCCCAGAACCTGTAGTTTCGCCATGGCGTGCAGTGCTGAGGCAGCTTGGCCCGCAGAAGAGTAGGCTCTGCCAGCCAGGGCAGAGGTGGTTCTGCAGGGCTTGGATGGAAGGGCCCTCTTAGTCTTCCATCCCACAGCCGTGGGGGGACAGAGGTGAGCCGCCACTGCTTCGTCCAGGGGCGGTAGGTGCTCGTAGCCCTTCCTTTTGGAGCCATCCACCGAGGTTAGAGCTGAATAGTGTGTAGTCTGTAAGCGGGCCGAGTAAAGAGCGCACCACGACTTGGTCAGCTCGGGGACCTTGGGGAAGAACGGTGCAGAGCGCTGGCGAAGGGCCTGGTGGCGTCCCGGCAGGAACCCTTCGTCCAGTCTGCTGCGCGTTGGCTCTTCCTGTGGAGCCCACTCGAGGATGAGTTCCTCCACTGCTCTGGAGAGGACACGGAAAAGCTCAGCGTCCATCCCAGGCTTGCAGTCAATGGGCTCTAGCGAAGGAAGGTGGGCGGGGTCCTCCGAATCACCGGCCCATCCTTCTGTTTCGGAGGCCGCGAGAGACACTGAGTCATCAAGCGGCTCTTCCTCCGATCCGCCGGATGATACGCGGTCGCTCGCTTCGGGCAACTCCGGGCGCTGATCCGCTCTACCGCGCTGTCTCTTCCTAGCCGGCTCGCAGGAGGAAGAAGACGGGAGGGCACGAGCACCGGGACCGCCTTCACTGAAGAAGGCGATCCGCGAGCGCAGAGAGGCAAGACTCATGCTCTCACAGTGAGAGCATGAAGTCCCGGTGAGCGCCGCCAACCCAGGGGTTGAGTTATTTATCTCAGGCTTTTTGAGACCTCTTCAGGAGAGAGCAGTGCAGCTCCATCAAATTGGTGCATGTCTTCAGCAAAATACAGGTTTGTATACGTTTTATTTGATCTAAAAATTTGTTATTGTTCTGTATATCGTTTAATTTTATGCAAAGCAACATACAGGGGCTCGATGTGAGCCTAAACGAGTGTCGCGTCGGTCTTTTCATATGATGGAAATGCCTGATGCCTTGCATAAAATCAGGAGCGCCGTTGGCACGGGGGACAGGGGAGTCAGGACCCCCACACTTTTGAAAAGACAGAAATCGACCCCTGCACTTTTGATAAGGGCTGCTTCAATCAGTCACAATATATCATCTTTTAGCTTAGGATATTTTCTTTCAAATGACACCATTTTCACTTTTCTGTGAGCTTTCGTTTGTAAATAATCAACTGTTTTGTCGCAGATGTGAAAAAGAGGAAATGCGCTCTCAGAGAAACATGCGATCTCCAAGCAATCGATCACAGCGTGCTAACGTTTTAGGACAGGTCGATGGTATATAAATCATGGCCGAACGTTAGCGTTTGTCAATCAAGCCAAACCATCCATTTAGAAACCGAGAAATTTGACACTGTAAGGTAAGGAGGCTGATCTCTCAGGTTTACGCGCGAGCTGGCTTGACTGAAGTTTTCGTGAGGATTTGTAGTTTATGGACTGTTTTGATTTCGGTAATTACATCTAGAAAGTTAAAAGCATTAATGGCATCTATAAAAGCGAAACGAAAGTTATTGCCTCGACCGGCGACACAGTGGGGAGGACGCATGAGAGGAGACCTACGCGTTTAATTGGTATGTATATACTGTAATAATGCATTTACAAAGCTTATCAGTGGCATGCACTTTGATCGCGAAAGTGAATGTGCCCTTTGCGGTCACATCGCGGTGCCCCCGCGTTCCCATTTCTCTCGATGTGAACCGTGAGCTCCAGTCCATTACAATTCAGGGCCGAGGGACGCAGCTCAGGAACGCAGCTCAGGGCGGGAGAACAGGATGGGGGACTGCTCTCTCGTGGGAGAGGGTGAGGCAC
Source organism: Chanodichthys erythropterus (assembly GCF_024489055.1). NCBI lineage: Eukaryota > Metazoa > Chordata > Actinopteri > Cypriniformes > Xenocyprididae > Chanodichthys > Chanodichthys erythropterus. Next base: position 23,377,878 of record NC_090241.1, read on the forward strand.
GCGGGGGCTGAGCCGGTGTGAGCTCACACAACTCCGGGTGCTGATCCGCTCTTCCCCGCTGTCTCTTCCTAGCCAGCTCGCAGGAGGAAGAAGACGGGAGGGTGCGAGTGGCGGGACCACCTTCACTGAAGAAGTGGGGAGGACGCACGAGAGGAGACCTGCGCGTTTAATTGGTATGTATATACTGTAATACTGCATTTACAAAGCTTATCAGTGGCATGCACTTTGATCGCGAAAGTGAATGTGCCCTTTGCGGTCGCATCGCGGTGCTCCCGCGTTCCCATTTCTCTCGATGTGAACCGTGAGCTCCAGTCCATTACAATTTAGGGCCCTGGTATACTTCATTTCCCGCATTCCGCTCAGTCTCGCGCACAAGCCTTTCAAAGAAACTCCTTTGCCCATGAGCGCGGAAAGAAGTATTCGGTATGCACACGTGCACCATCATGGTCATAACATTATACCCTCCCCGGACCGCAGTCTGCCCCCCCCCCCCCCTCTTTGAAAATGTCTCCTGCGCCCCTGCATAAAATTGTATGATTTTATTCAAAAAGATACAGAATATAAATACTTAGGATGTTAAAATATGTTCTCAGAATTGTACACTGATTATTTATGGACAAGTTATGGAGTCAGTCAAAGCATTTTTGGGTTATGAGTGAAACGCAGGGTGGTGGTCTGAAGTTAACAGTTCCCCCGCTTAACGCGAGCCATCTCCGGCACACAATCCAGCGCTGTTATGGTGGAAACAAGACAACAAAGACTGGTTGATTACACTTACTTTTTTTACTTCTAATATTTCTTAAACGAACTAAAATATAGCTTAAAAGGCAATATGTATTAAAAACGATATAAAATATGCTATACTATAAAATATGATTGAAAATTCTCATGCAAACCAGTGGTTGTGTAGAGTATTTAAAAAAAGTTTAGAGGAAGTTAATCCGTAAACATTAATAAGAAAAAAAAGCTAGTATAAAATGAAACAACCCATTATGCTGGGTTAAATAAAAAACCCAACTGCTGGATAAAACTAACCCAAAATGTATTCTGTCCTATATTTACCCAGCCCTTGGGTTGTTTTTAACCCAGTGTTTTTTTAGAGTGCATATGACATTTAAAGTAAGTAAAAGATGTAAAAGATGAAAACGAAACAAAAGTTATGTGAGTTTTTTTTTTTTTTTTTGAGTAAGGAGTAAGCAGAGACCTACACTTTTTTTTATATATATATTTACACCAAAAGCACGTCTCAAAGTAGTAACTTGAAAATCTCTACAATTATCATATAAATCTTTGGTTATTTTTTAGTGTACAGTAGTTAATTTTGCATGCCAAAAATGGTTTGATTTATTCAAATGTTCCAAATGTTTTGACACTTCTGTCAAATATGCATCACCTGGATTTTTTTTGTAACTGAAGTCAAAATGTTCATGGGAAAACTGATATAATTTGGCCAACTTATCTTGAACTGCTTTGTTAGAAATAAAAAAGTGTAGCCCTAAACCTGAACTCAGACAGAGAGAGGAAAAAAAGGCTGTCTATCTTGTGCTATTCTCTTTCACAGTAGTGTCAGAGACGGTATTCCTCATAGATTATTAATTCAGAATTTAGAAACAGATAATGAGGATTTTGGGCATGTTTAAGAGCACAGAGCCCTCATATTTTTACAGTATCCTGACATAGCCTCATACCTACAAACAATATACGCAGCAAGCTCCTGAGCATGTCACACAGAAAAGGAGGAATGGGCACTTGGTGCTTTCTGCAGTGACAACTCCGAGTAGTTTTAATAGGCTGATAAAATGCTGACTTGAGCACACAAAGAAACTGCGGTGCAAAGCTGACTGATGGAAACTGGTCTCGGCCACAGGTTTTATCATCTGGTATGTTTCTTCGCCATTTTTATACATTCCTGAGAGATAATGAGGAACAGACTGAACCTACCTTGGCCTTATTCCCGCTTTCTTGAAACTGATACAAATGAGGTTTTGTCATTGAAAGTTGAAGTAAACAATGGTGACTTTTACACTTTGCAGGTTGTAATTGTTTAATTTAGGCGCTATGTTTAGTGTTCTAATTGAAATTTTATTTAAAGTGTCACTCATTTTCTTTCCTGACCATGATGCTTTGAAACCTGTGTGAGGAAATAAACACCAGAGAGCTTTCTTCTGTAACGATAAACGGATCTAGCTGCTAATTAAGCTGTTTTCAAACAATTTGATATCCCCAGGAGAGACTGTCAACTATACATATCATATTCAGCCATTTGCAATACCTCCAGGACATCAGCATAGCTGTCAGTTTACTTCCACTATAATAACTATAATCATGCCATGTGATGCTATTGTTGAGATCCAATCTTTCTTTCTGTCTCCTTCCACCATCTTCAGAAAGAAAGATGATAACTTACCCTTTTACAAGAAGGTAGGAATATTCCTTTATTTTGGTGTGTTAAATCCCTTCTTCAGCAAAACTTGATTTATTATATATATATATATATATATATATATATATATATATATATATATATATATATATATATATATATATATATATATATATATAATATACACACACACTGATCAGGCATAACATTATGACCACCTTCCTAATGTTGTGTTAACATTTTCCTGCTGAAAGAGGCCACAGCCACCAGGGAATACAGTTTCCGTGAAAGAGTGTACATGGTCTGCAACAATGCAGGTGGTATGTCACGTAACACGTGTCAAAGTAACATCCACATGGACGGCAGGACCCAAGGTTTCCCAGCAGAATGTTGCCCAAAGCATCACACTGCCTCCACCGGCTTGCCTTCTGCATAGTGCATCCTGCTGGCATGTGTTCCCCAGGTTAGTGAAGCACACGCACCCGGCCATCCATGTGATGTAAAAGAAAACGTGATTCATCAGACCAGGCCACATTCTTCCATTGCTCCGTGGTCCAGTTCTGATGCTCACGTGCTCATTGTTGGCGCTTTCGGCAGTGGACAGGGGTCATCATAGGCACCTTGACTGGTCTGTGGCTATGTAGCCCCATACGCAACAAACTGTGATGCACTGTGTATTCTGACAACTTTCTATCAGAACCAGCATTAACTTCTTGAGCAATTTGAGCTACAGTAGCTCGTCAGTTGGATCGGACCACACTGGCCTTCACTCCCCATGTGCATCAATGAGCCTTGGCCGCCCATGACCCTGTCACCAGTTCACCACTGTTCCTTCCTTGGACCACTTTTGATAGATACTGACTACTGCAGACCAGGAATACCCCACAAGAGCTGCAGTTTTGGAGATGCTCTGACCCAGTCGTCTAGCCACCACAATTTTGCCCTTGTCAAACTCGCTCAAATCCTTACGCTTGCCCATTTTTCCTGCAAAATGTTCACTTGCTGCCTAATATATCCCACCCACTATAGGTATATTTATTTAATCAATAAGGTAAGAGAGGCTGTGCTGTATCATGAATAAGTCACAGCTGAAGAGTGTTGCTGCAACCCCTTCAGCCGTGACTTATTCATGAATTTCCTGTCCTTGATTCTGATTGGTCAATAGATGTGTTTATTCACAAAATAACACGGCTATGACCTCTTCACCTAATGGTTCTGTGTATCACTACACAACACCCTTAGCAACGTAAACTGTATGTTCTCAGTTGATATTGTTCATTAAAGATTACTGTATTATGTAGAAGAGTATTGTGAGAAAAAGATCAAGTGAGCAAGTTTATTACCTACATTCAGATTTACCATTTTCCTTCAGGTCAGTCCTATGTTCATAATAAAAAAATTTGTTTAAATGTCCGATGTATTATGCAGTCCTTTTAACAGTTAAGGGGTTTTCCGCTGGTCTCGGCCACAGGTTTTATCATCTGGTATGTTTCTTCGCCATTTTCATACATTCCTGAGAGATAATGAGGAACAGACTGAACCTACCTTGGCCTTATTCCCGCTTTCTTGAAACTGATACAAATGAGGTTTTGTCATTGAAAGTTGAAATAAACAATGGTGACTTTTACACTTTGCAGGTTGTAATTGTTTAATTTAGGATGGCTCTAGCCAATAAGGTACTGGAGGCTAGTGCTGTATCATGAATAAGTCACAGATGAAGGGGTTGCAGCAACGCTCTTCAGCCGTGACTTATTCACGATACAGCACTAGCCTCGAGTACCTTATTGCTTTTATAAAACGGTTATCACAAAATACAAATTTTAACCCTTTGACGCGTACGATCACACCGGTGTATTACGTGATCAACTGCCAAATTCAAATGTGCGTGCGCGCTTTAACTGGCACTAAGACAGAGATGGACGCGCGCAGCGCTTTTCATATATCACATATATGCAGTGTTTTCAACCAAATAATGTTCATTTCAGGTTTCAGACATTTAAATACACATGAGTACTAACAAAACAATATATTTAGAGTTTGTAAAATACACAATGATGTCTATAGAAGCGGAAATAACAACCCTTTCCATTATAACTTGACAACACGTTTAATTCATATCAGATACACATTGTGAAAGTAACTTAAAAGCTTACTCTATTCTTCCCCAGTTCACCGACTCACTTACTTTAATGTATTTCGGGAGAAGTGGATAAATTCACGGGTTGTAAATCCAACAGATCCGATTCTCTGTGCGGTGCAAACTAACATGGCGGCGCCCATCGCTCAAATGGCTCAACTAAAGCGATCGTTATAAAGGTGTTTAAACAGCAAAACGCATCCACTTGCACATATTGCACAGATATTTCATGCTATAGTTAACAAATTTGTGAATATTTTGAATAAAAAAGGAAAAATTAAATGAAAGCAGATCATCATTCATACAGTGCTGCGGTAACAAGCAATGACGCGTCACCATGGAAACCATAAAGTGATACGTTCTAAATAACGGTCGCCTTAAAAAACTCACGCTGGGGGGTCAGCCAGAATATTTGAAACTTACGTGCGAAAGGGTTAAAACCAAAAATATGTAACAATGCAGCTTTCATGAAGTAAACTCTTACTAAAAGCCTTCCACCGGAAAAAATAGTCCCTGACCGTGAACAGCAACAGAAGTTACATTATTATGCCATTAGATGGCGGCAAAGACTGTCTTGAAAAGACTGAATTGTTGTGAACACAGAACAAGACACAACTCACAAACGCTTTGACTAGCGCTGTCAGTCACGGGAAAATGCTAAATCTCAATGCAGGTATAAAACTCGCTCATTCTATCTTTTTCTCACAATACTCTTCTACATAATACAGTAAGCTTCAATGAACAATATGAACTGAGAACATACAGTTTACGTTGCTAAGTGTGGTTGCTAAGGGTGTTGTGAAGTGATACACAGAGCCGCTAGGTGAAGAGGTCATAGCCGTGTTATTTCGTGAATAAAACACATCTATTGACCAATCAGAATCAAGGACAGGAACTAACCGTTTTATAAATATATATTTACCTTCTTACTTCTTACATTTGATCAATTCTTTCTCACTGAATGAAAGTATTAATGTCTTTCAAAAAAATCACAAAAAATAAGCATAGATGAAGAAAAAATACTTTTGCATTAAGTAAGCTTTTTACTGTAATGTATTTTATGTAAAAATGTTTAAAATCATACATTAATAAAACTTTGAATTCCATTTTTTAACATAAACTGAATGTAAATATTAAACATTCTAAATATTCTAATAGCCTACTGATAAATGGTGTTGTGCATAAGTGTGTAAACAAACCCTGGATTAAAGTCCAGCACACTTCACTGTTATGTTCATCTAATTGATTATGATGTGTGACAGAAGGCAAGTACCCTTTTAGCAATGTGATTGTGAAGAGTGTTGACATGTTCTGCCATTTGCTTTTAGAGCTAGTTATAGAAATATTCAAACCTTTGTGCGTTATTGCATTCCTCAGGCTTTCAGGCATCCGACAGGAGCCGCTCATTAGGGGGCTTGCCTGACTACTGTCAGCCCGGCAGTCTCTCCCGTGTAGTGGAGCAGCCATCACATCATCACACCCTCCCACCTCCGTCCCCTCATTCCTATCTTTCCTATCTGCACCATGCTTGTTAAACAGAGCCCCACATTAGTCCGGCTTCTCCCTCCGTAGAGGCTCACAGGCCTGTCAGCCCCGAGGTTTAGTTAATCACTCAGTGAGATCAGCCCTGCGCTCGGGCCCCGGACGCTAATAGAGCGACGAGTGAGACTCAAACACAACATGAGGGCCTCGTTAGCACAGCAGGTATTTAAGGAAACACTCCGTTTCAAATGAAAGGATAATTTGTCTTCGTGCAGAACCACAGGGTCCTTTTTGAGGGATAGCTGTGCGTCGTCAGCACCAGTGGCATTGGGAGGCTGTAGGCTGGTACCGTTGACACCATCAATTTGACGTTTAATAAATATTTCCGCAGAACAGCTGTATATTTTATCCCCAAATACACAAGTCATTTTGTAGCGTTGAGGGATTTTTGCTGACTGCTTTTTCTGTTTCGCCCCCCCCCCCCCCCCTTTTTTTTTTTTTTAGGGAGAGACTCAGTAGTGATAAAATATTACTTCTTCTCACAGTCCATTGTTGGTCCAAATAATAGTGCTAGCTGACAATGATCAATGCAATTCCTCATAACTAACCAAGTTTTTTTTTTTTTTTTTTTTTAAAGTTTAGCAGTGTTGTTCTTTATATATATATATATATATATATATATATATATATATATATATATATATATATATATATATATATATATATATATATATTCAGTTGATTATGACATCTTCAATTCATTAAATATGTATATATTTATATACAGAGCTGGGTAGTAATTTATTACATGTAATCTGGATTACATAATCAGATTATTAAAATATAGTACCTGTGATTAGATTATATTACATTTTAAAAGAATTGTAATCTTTTTTAGTGTTTTATTTTATTTTTGATTGCTTTTTATTTTAAAATTATTTATTCTAAATGTTATTTTTTTTATGGTTTAATTAAATAGCTTTTCATTACACTCATAAACCCCCTGAGGTTCCAGTACAAACCCAAGTTTGGGAAACCCTGACTTAATGTAATATTTAATACACTCAATTTTGTTGATAATGGAATCTATTTTTGTTTTTCTTTGTATTTTTATATCAATATGGTACAAAATTATCCTATTCAAATCAATGTGATAAATGAGTTTAGTAAAAAAAGTAATCTAAAAGTAATCAAAAAGTAGTCAGATTACATTAAATTAAATGTGCAATGTAATGGATTACGTTACTAACTACAATTTTTGTCATGTAATTTGGAATAAGTAACTAATTACAATTTGTAGTAATCTACCCAACTACCAAACAGAATTTTCAAAGCAAATTGTTGATTTAGTATTTTACATTAATGACACTTTAAATAATATATAAATATAAATAAGAATGATATCAAAAGTCATTTATACGTTCTTTAAAAGTTTCTTGCCCCAGGTAGGGTCCATCTTACCTCTTTGAGTCATTTTACATAACTAAATTAGCAAACGTTTCTGTTTACTGGGGGATTTTTGCTGACTGCTTTTTCCCTATTCTTCTTTTATTTAGGTAGACACTCAATAGTGATAAAATATAACTTCTCCCTGCAGTCCAATGTTGGTCCAAATAATAGTGCTAGCCGACGATGATCAATGCAGTTCAAATAGGTCCTCATAACTAACCCACGTGTTTGCATTGCAAAATCAATACGCCTGCATTCTAAGCTGAATGGCACGAAAAAAGCGAGCTATTCCACCTAAAACATTTTTTCAAGTCTAGAGCCACAAATCTATTATTCTCCAGTAAAAGATGCCACAAACACACTTCTTTTTCTATTAATAAAGCACCAGAAGGGGAACACGCTTTTAAATGCACAATGTGGTCCCCACAGGCAGAACGGTCCCTCAGGTGGGGTCTCTGTGGTCTCAGGTGTTTGTTATTATGCCATATTATTAGAAAAAGCATCATAGTGTTAAAATGTCGCATATGTGCCATAATGAACTATTCCCCGACTTCCCTCGCTGTTGCGCGGGCATTAATCCACCAGCTCTGTCACGACAGCACCGGTCCCTTCTCTCATTAGTGCTGGCAGGTATCAGAATGCAAATAATGAGGAACTGCCCGCCAGTCAAACTACATATATATGAGAGCGAAAGAAGGGGATTGGGAGTCCAGGAAGTGCCAAGAGTGAAAAGCAATCATAAATGAGAAAATGCCCAGGAGAGCACTCCTACATGCACCAACTGCAGGGGAGCGCAGTGACAAGCCACGCGCCTTCATTTTCACTGGAAACGGCGCTGACTTTCCTCTCAGCGCAATATGCCAATCAGCGTACAATGTCACTCTCGTCGATGATCAGAATAAGATGGGGACAAAAGACTGGAGAACGGTTTGTGTCAATAACGTTCACCGTTCATCCTCAGAATTCCCTTTCATTTTGTTTACTGTATGGAGAAACGATGACATGCAATACAAACAATTATTTTTCCACCCTGTTGATTTCATCTGACACATTCTCTAGGGAGGGAAAAAGGCAATTTTCTGTATTTTCAAGGATGTGTCTGCATAGCATCGGGGTGTCTCTGTGGGACGATTGTGCGTAAAATCACTGCAATTATCGCAGGCGGTACGTACAGCTTAACTGATGTGCAACTAAACTGTATGTGCATTATGAATATGAGGTTTTGACAAAATTAGTGCAATGATGTGAAGCTTTAAAGCAAATTACAAAGTACATCAAACTCCTTTTTCCCCCACTCAAATTAAATGTTTCTTGGCTCTGAAGGACATCCATAAAACGGCCATCTAAAAAAGACTGCGAAGTGCAGACTGTGGCCCTGAAATGAATTAGATACTAGTACATTTTCAAATTATTAAGAATGTGATACACAATATATAAGCTTTATTATTGCAGTACACATAAACCTTAATGCCGCAAAGTTAAATATGTCTCAAGGAAGCTACTGATTACAAATAAGGTCTGTGCATAAATCCTTTCGCTCTTAAAAAGTTAATGGGGATTGTCCTGTTTAATTGCCTTCTCTGCACACCGGAGCACATTATACAAAAACCTGACAGGAAAGTGAGAGTTGCACTAATTACTTCTGTAGCACTTTTAGACCCATGGCCTTAAAAGACAGGCACAAAATGAACACTTTAAAACTAAAAAGAAAATCAGGTTTTCTACCTTGAGATTTCATAGGTAGATTCCTTACATAAGCATCTAGAACATCAAAATTAGTAGATTCAGATTGCTGTCCAATTCAGTATGAACATTCAATTCACTGCTAGTCACATGCAGTAAATGTGTCTCTGCAGAACATGAATCCAGTCAAATATTGATGTGCTATATTCAGATATGGGTTGATTTACATGATGATGCTCTTTATAATATTTTTCTTAGAAACATTTCTTTTTTCTGAATTTTTGTCTTTATTCATGTGTGTCCTTATTGCTCATTCACATTTGGATTGTTAAAGAGTTAGTTCACCCAAAAATGAAAGTTCTGAAACAAAACAAAAATAACGACTTTATTCAACAATCTCTTCTCTTCCCTGTCATTATCCTTATGCAGTAAGCACAGTGAAGGCTTCCGTGTTTACATCCGAATGCCGGCTCAGTATTGGCCAAAGCTGATCACGTGAGCAGTACAACGCATGCGTGTGATGCTGACGCAGGAGCCAGACAATAATGAGTCATCATTCTGTTTTGTTTTTGCACACAATAAGTGTTCTTGTCGCTTTGTAACATTAAGGTTTAACCACTGCAGTCATGTCGATTGTTTCAACGATGTCTTTCTGGACCTTGAAAGTGGTGATTACATTGCTGTCTATGGACGAGTCATATACCTCTCAGATTTCATCAAAAATATCATAATTTGTGTTCCGAAGATGAACAAAGGTCTTACGGGTGTGGAACGACATGAGGGTGAGTAATAAATGACAGAATTCTCATTTTTGGGTGAACCAATCCTTTAAGTTCCCAAACTTTGTCTTCTGACATAGGGTGGAGTAAACTATATATGAAGAGCTCTTTTCCAAAACGCTATAAACGACAAATAAAAAAAAAAAAAAAAAAATGAGTTTGTCATGCCATTTTGCTGTGTACTGAACCTATTGTCTGCTCCATCAATGTTTCATGCCAAATCGCTATATTTCCTTGTTTAAAATGTACTGCAAGATGCAGTTTCTTTCCAAACCGCTATAAGCGGCGAACCTGTTTTTAGACGAAATACGATATATTCTCTCGACCAATCAGAATTCAGCGAGCGTTCGATGCAATCAAGCGGCAACCTCCCCCAGTCTCTCGTGAAGCCAATACGGAAGTAACTTAAACTGCGATTGATCGACTGGCCGCTAGGGACAGGCTGCAAAAGGGAGCAGATTCTCATTGACCATCATGTTAAAACAGCTAAGTTTACAGCGGAAAAAACATGTTTACACTCTGGTTCAAATTGTGTTTTGGTCTATACTGCTAATTTTGTCTTTCATGACAACTCTGAGGGGGGTGAATTTTTTTATAACTCATCCGTTTAAATTATATTAAGCCTTAAAGTTTTGCATAATTAAGGGCGTGGTCACTTGAGTGACAGGTGGATTGGCGCTGCTGTCTATGAGCCGTCATGTTACCTCAGCTAATTCCAGCCGCTGAATTTGGCGTCCCAGCCATATTTGTGCCCTTTTTCTGGATTATTTTATACAATATATGGCTTGCTGCATACTTGAGACAGATGTCAGTCTGTGTACATGTGCTCGCATGCGGAACGCACGTTGTTGGATCGTCGTGGCATTGGCTAAAAGTTTTGTTCCTGAGATTTACTACAATGACAATACCAGGAGGATATGCAACTCCGACAGCACTGCTCGGATATCATAACTAAAGCTGCTGCACTATTTTGAAAAATTATACTTTGGACACGTGCTCATTAGTTTGAGAGAACATTTCAGAGTTATACAGATATCTGGTACTGTACGTATAGAGTTTTACATTATAAACGATGCTCAGATTGCATCCCTTCTTGAAGAACGATGATGGAGAGCAAATCATTCCTTAGATATGTGATGCAAACGATGGATAATACATAAAGATTTCATGGATTTACCGCTTTCATGAACAAAAAGTGTTTTTTTTATGTTTTGAAATGGAAATTTTACCCGAGTGCAACGGATTGGATTCATCTCGCGATCTCTATTTCATTAAAGGTATGAAGTCCCAGTTGATTTTTTTTTGTGTTATTTGCACACCCCACACAAATTAATCAGCCTACTGGTGTTAGAGCATCTAATGCTATAACGCTATCTTAAAAATCACCGTAGATTGACAGTAAAACTTTAGTACTTTCTAATGGTATTGTTATCTTTATTAATATTTTAGATAGTATCTAAGATAGATATGCTAGGCGGGCGTGGTTTCAGCAACAAGTCGCATGGGCTCCAACTAGATATTATTATTATGCAGCAAGCCATATTTTATAATTGTATAAAATAATCGAGAAAAAAAACGGCTGAGATGCCAAATTCAGCGGCAGCTGAGGTAAAGTGACAGCTCACAGACAGCAGCGCACTCTACCTGTCACTCAAGTGACCACGCCCCCTTAATTATGCAGAACTTTAAGGCTTAATATAATTTAAACGGATAAGTTATAAAAAAAATTCACCCCCCTCAGAGTTGTCATGAAGGGCAAAAATAGCAGTATAGACCAAAACCACAATTTGAACCAACTTGTAAACATGTTTTTTTCTGCTATAAACTTGGCCAATTTAACATGGGACTCTATGAGATTCTGCTCTCTTTTGGAGCATGTCCCTAGCGGCCAGTCGATGAATCGCAGTTTAAGTTACTTCCGTATTGGCTTCACGAGAGAAAGGGGGAGGTTGCTGCTTGGTCAAAACTGCTATTCAGAACTCTATGGGTGACGTCATATCATTCAACAAGAAAGCTGCAAAAACTGCACAACTGCTAAAAATAATTATAATGTCATTATAATACCTCCTGTATATTTCCTGAAAATTGACTTTTTTTTTTTTTTTTTTTCTCGCTTGCTTATGCGTTCTTTTTTGTATTTTGTTTGAAATCTATTTCATGTATCCCCTGTATGATGTTTAATAAAAAAAAAAACTAAAAAAAAAAAAAACTCTATGGGTGATGTCACGGACACTACGTCTATATTTTTTTTACAGTCTATGGATGCAATCTAACATGGCGGTTCTTTAAAGCGAGGGAGTGTGTTTTTGCTCAGTCTTCAAAATGAGTGTTTTAAACTCTATTAACACTTTTGATGGCCTGAATGAGCCAGTGAGACCTACACCTGGGGGCCGGAGTCCGGAGCGCCAACTCGGCTCTGTTCCCGAGATAGATTCGTTTGAATATAAGGGTGTCTCGCCTCGCATGTGTGTGTGCGGGCAAGTGTGTGACATTGTATCAGGCGATCAACCTGTTCAGAAAACTGTTTAAAACACATAGTTACCCGATCAATACTGAGATTCTAGATGATTTTATATAAAAAGGCTAAGAAGAGGCGCTCAACTCACGGCTGCTTTATAAGAGGCTCGCCTCGCCTTGTGTGTGTGCGTGCAAGTGTGTGACATCGTATCAGGTGATCAAACAGTTCAGTAAACTGTTTAAAACATATAGTCACCCTTTCAATACTGATATTCTAAATGTTTTTATATAAAAAGGCTTAAAAAAAGGATGGATTTGTAGCATTTTGAAACAACAACAAAAAAACACTTTGAATTTATAATGAACAAACTTGTTGTTTCATTTAACAATCATTGTTTAACATGTTCAGACTGAGCCAATAGACCATTTTAACAGGATAAATTGAATATTAACAAAATGTATAGGTCTAGGTAAAAAAAAAAAAAATCATTTTCATGAAAACTATTAAAATGGATTTATAGCGTTTTGGAAAAGAGCTCTTCAAATGCAGCCAGTCACGTCTTGTTTGCATTTCAAACCACCTCTTATTCTTCTGCAAAGTGTCTTGGAGGACACTTACATTCTATCTTTTCATTATCAGATCAACAAAAATGCACAAAGTGACCAAATGTAAATACTTCCCCCACCCATATAGTCCCGTTATTATGACTCTGTCGCAAAGATCAGCACATTTACAAGGCTCTGAAACTTTAGCACGTTAAACAGAGTATACTTGGCAAACTTTTGTTTTAACTCATTTAGATTAATTACATACAGTACAGAACCTAATTGTCAGAAAGTGTTTATTGATATATATATATTGGAGGGCTGTAGATCAATGTGAAAACTCTTGACTTTCTACATGCCTGAGCAATTTTCTCCAGAGCCTATATCGCCACCATTAGCCACATCTGAATGCCCTGCTTCTAGTTCATTAAATATGCTGAAACAGTTTCAGCACTGGGCCAGATCCATGTCTTTCTTGATCCAAATGGAGCTGATGAGCTTTGATTGAAACTTGGATAATTCCAGCGAGACACGCATTTATTTTTGGCATGTAAAATCATTACTTTTTATGAGGCCCTTTCCACAATTACATACTCTCGATGTTAATGTAACTTTCAAACAGAATTACTTCTTTATGTGCTCAGATGCTTGTAGTCCATTAATTTAGTTTTATTGCCACTAAATTAGTTTCACTTACCCCCTCAGGCAGCATAATGTAATGTGCATAAATATAATTTATGCCCCTAAACATTTGCACTACAAATATGCGCCTCACACAAATGTCAATTACCTGCTATGTGCAGCCAGTGAACTCTAGCTCATATAAAATGGATGCACTTTAGACCGTTTCAAGTTAAGGGGGGGTTATTCTCGTTAGAAACGGCCACGCACTGCTAGGGCACCTTGTGCTAGATAAGATAAAGTTACAGAGGAAACGATTTTCTTGAAGATTTTATTTTTTTGTGTTACAGTGTCACCTTCACCTAAAAAAAAAACTTTCCTACGCTATTGCACTTTCATATTATCTTTTAGTGCAACCATTACATTTATATTGGAGCACATATTCCTTTTGGATAGGCTGGGGCTCAGTAAGGAGATGGTGTCACTTTGGGAGTTTTTCTTGATTGTGCTTGTGTGATGAACTATGAAGAACACTGAATGAGGTTGCAAAAATTGCTCTTCTGGGGAACATTGAGTTTTCAATAGAAGGACTAAAAACAAACACTATAGACAGTTCACGGATGGTGATGTTTGTGGACTGCGATAGGAATTGTATAGAGTTGTTGTATTCGTGTTTTCTTTTAAAACAATTATGCTTCCGAAAAAGTTTTTTTTTGCCATACAATATTGGTATATAAATACTATAATATTGGTAAATAAATGGTATATAAAACTGGTATATAATCTGATGAGACCACACATAAATTAATTCTAAATTCACTATGAAAAAAGGTTTTAAATTTTATATATGTTTGCGTCTATATATATATATATATATATATATATATATATATATATATATATATATATATATATATATATATATATGATTGTGTGTGTATATGTGAGCATGCCGGCTGTTGTCAGACTCCTGTGCATACAAAAATCTCACTGGATTATTACAATTAATGGCAAAAGGAATGTTTGGAAATGTAAACTTATATTTCCTACTGATACACTACAACAAAATATATAAATAACTGGCTTAAATCCATTTTTTGGGGTGAAAATACTAACGTGCTTAAGACTTTTGCACAGTACGGGATATCTGCAATGCTATAAAATATAAAACGTTTTATCAGACTGAATTTAGTTTCCTTAATAGCAGCTGTATGTGCATAAATCTTAATTGGGCGCAATTATCATTGTGCCATTGTGAGGGCAGCTTTTCTTACTTTGTAACTATGAATTTTACACCAATTTGCTTTAGAAGTGATGTAGGAAGACTGACCTTTTCTTTTGACCCCTTTTTAAATGTGCTCATATAAATAGCTCTAATGAAAGCTGCAAATAGTTGAAATAACAATTACAGTTAGTTGTATAAAGTGCACATAAGGGAGAAGAATTTAAATGGACAGTTCACTGCAAAATAAAAATTCTGGCATTATTTATTTATCCTCATGTCATTCCAAACCAGAATGTCTTTCCTTTGTGTAACACAAAAGGTGAATTCAAAGAATGTCCTGGCTAGTCTTTGAAATGTAATGAAAGTGAATGAGAACTTGAGTTGTCAAGAAAAAAATTAAAAATAAAAATAAATAAATAAATAAATAAAAGTGGTCTATGACTCGACTTTATGAACTTTATTCAAAGACTTCCAATTTCAATTTTGTGTGAAGAACAGACCAAAATTTAAGTAGTTATTCATGGATAACCTTCCACCCAGGTGGGCTGTAAACCGTTGTGATCGGATCATTGAGCTTTAGTTCCCATTCACTGTAATTGCACCAGAACATTATTCAAACTTTCTTCTTTTGTGCTACATGATGAAAGAAAGCAATACAGGTTTGCTAAGACATGAAGGTGATTAAATTGGTGACAGAATTGTCATCTGTGGGTGAACTAATCCTTTAAGAACCAATGAAATTACAGAATTGGGAGTCATTGCTTTTTATGAACATCATACTAAGCAATCAAGAATGCCATTGTTTGGATTCCCATTGAAATTAATTAAAGCAAGCCATAGAGAACTGGTGATGCCAGTCTTCACTTAAACCACACACCTTTTTAATATTAGACTCAATTATTGTGGCACACTTTAGTATGGATGCTGGAAGTAGCATTTATGAAAAATCAATTAATTTCCAGGAAATCAGACAATATATACAGTATATAACAATCTAACAGATTGCAGACTTTCGGATGGCAAGAGAAACATCTAATATAATGGGGTTTGATCTCTCAGCTAACATGCGCTTGTTTAGTAAAAATGTATATATAAGTATTCGGCAGGGCGGAAGTCATTCTTATTTAGAACTACTGTATCTATGCAGAAAACAAAGTCTCTCCAGATGTGTCTGATGTGCAATACTTTATGTCCCAGTTGTTGATCATTAATATTTGTTCATCATATCTGAGAACTGTCCCTCGTAATTGCTTCCTATAATGCTCATTAGTCTGGCCCCTTCTGTTACCTCTTTAAATGTATATTTTTGCTGGGTCGTTTCTTCAGATATATCACAGCTGACCAATCAATAACTCATTTAACTTTTGGTTTATCTATTAGAGTGGAAAAACTTTTCTCCTTTGTGGCAGTATCATTATTTGTTCCCTAATGATCATGGCTTACTTCATCCCAAGGTGATTCTATGAAAAAAGTTGAGATTTATTTTTAATATAAAACGTCTGTACACACACACTCTAAGATAAAATCTGTGCCTACGCACGTTTTATAAATGAGGCCACTAATATCCATGCCAACGTTCAGATTTATAAAAATCTGTATAAAGAAGTGCTTAACGGCACATCAGGTTCTAAGCAGGCGTACGCACTTTACCTTGTGGCAGAGTCGGAGTACTGCAGGTATTTGGAAATCTAAGCAGCAATAAGAATAATACATGTGCATACGTTCATTTTCTATAAATCATGCGTACACACATTTGAGAAAGAATCTTAGATCAAATGAAGGACGGTTTCTACAGAACATTTTATAAATGAGGCCCAGGTGTTCATGCCAAAAATCAGTCAAAACTGCTCCTACATGGGCTTTGTTTTTAATGTTTTTTGTTTGTTTGTTTGGTCTGACATGCAAGTTGTCAAAGCTTTTCTCGTAGATGAATTGGCTCTCTCAAGGAATCATTTTTCAGAGAGACTTGCCTGCCAGCTTTTTAAAAAGGATAAAGAGCATGGATAGGTTCACCTGATAAGATGTACTGTATTTTTTCACTATAACTTAAGACAAGAAACAAAGTTATGTGCAATTCAAACAATTAGAGATATTTACAGACGGCACATAAAAATGACTTTTATTTAGAGTATTAACAAATTCATGTTCTATACATTTTATGGACATTACCTTTGTAACTTGTCACAAATAATTGATTTTATAAAAATAAATGTACATGAAACGGCATATATAATAAGTACTTTGCTTATGGTGTGTGATTTTATTTTTAACCAGATTTCCTCCTACATTCATATTCAAACAAATACTGTAAAAAAAGTATTAAGCATCAACAAAACCATCTATTGTTGATTAGGATATTTATATTTTGAGAGTTACAGTGTTGACAGACAGCATAAAAAAGGAAGAAAAACTGAAAGAAAGTCGGAATTTTGCCCAGCGGGAACACCTGATTACACTAACAAGGTTTGGCTCACCATGTGTTTATAGCCTCTATTTTCCTTGAAGAGAAGTCACTTAAAAAAAAAAAAAAGACTGTTTCCGGATAAGTCCTACTGCACACATTGTTTATTAGGACTGGGGCTGATGCTAAATTCTGCAGTGTGCCATGAAACTGAAATGAGGTTGTCACACTATTCACGCAGAGTTATTGTAAATCATCATTGCAGTTAAGAAAAGAAAAGGCAAAGATTTGGCCATTCTTCTGAAGTGGCCCATTACATCAGTGGTTCAGACAAACACCAGAACTGTGGCATCACCATCAACACTGTATCCCAGCAGCTGTCCAATGTTTTTTTTTTTCCCCCAAAAGTATACCAGGCCTTTTAACTACAGTTACAGAAATAGCTACAAATATACTGCTACCGTGCAGTGCCTTATTAGCTACATAGTTTGGTAGTTTCATACTCCATTGAATTGGGCTGCTTGGCGCTGAAGGCCTGAAGAGCAGTCTGGATTCGGACCACATCAGTGGTAGAAAGTTTGAGACGGTGGCGTAATAAGCAGGCGAAGAGGTCCAGAGGTTGCTGGCCAGGTGGGGAGAGTCGGTTGACCCGATCTCGGATCTCCAGCAGCTGGAGCAAGGCAGAGTCCTGCGAGCCCTGCGTGTATGGGTAGTCCAGCTGCAGGATCAAGTCCTGGATGGCATCTGGATCAAAGTGCATACTGTATCCGAACACCTGCATACTGTTGATTTTCATGTAACCCAGGTTACGGGACGAATCCATGTATTCCAATGGCTCGAAATGGGCGCTGCCGTTACCCTGAGCTGATGCTGTTTTGACACGGCTCCTCAGGTAAATGTGTACTGTCTCAAAAAAGGTCTTCCACTTGTTACCTAGAGTCAGGGTCCAGTTATAACAGTCAAGTGGGATGTCTAACTTGGTCCTTTCCCAGTCAGGGTAACTGTTCTGGTCAATGGGCATGATCCAGCTCTCAGAATGACTCCCTCCAAATGGGTTGATGTACACAGACAGCACGGGTTCAAGGGTGCTGTTTTTAGTAAGGCATATCTGCAGGGAGATCCCTAGGAGCATATGAACGTGGTTAGACTTGAACTTGTTGCTCTTCAGTGTCAACAACATCCTCTTCCTCCAGCTGGGATCAAACCAGTTGTTGAGTCTGACGTCATTGCTTATGAACATTGCGTGAATACTGATCCGTCCGTCCTTCTTTTGCAGAAGGTAGCGCAGCTCCAGGTCCTGGAGGTCGGTCTCAAAACCGATGTAGTTGTCGGTAGAATCCGGTATGGTATTCCTACAGGTCCCTTGGCTTAGCATGTAGCCAGGATTGCAGCTGGCACAGCGAGAGCGATTCTCATAGGAGCAGGAGGCGCAGTGTGGACCGTCGCCCACGGAGCAAGGGATAACACCCTGGCAGGACGGGTGCTCATAATGACAGGAGCAGGTTCGCGTTTCCTCCATGTAGGAGCCTATCTGATTGTTCTCACTGCAGTACATGATGGAGAGGATATACCTCAGCCAATAGCTGAGAGGCCTATGGTGAAGGAAGGAATGAATGCGATAAGTCAGATTGTCTTGAAAGTCGTAA
Organism: Chanodichthys erythropterus; assembly: GCF_024489055.1. Taxonomy (NCBI): domain Eukaryota; kingdom Metazoa; phylum Chordata; class Actinopteri; order Cypriniformes; family Xenocyprididae; genus Chanodichthys; species Chanodichthys erythropterus. The sequence goes on from NC_090241.1 coordinate 23,396,687, forward strand.
ATGATATTGCATTTCATCATAGATAGAGTCGGAAGATAAAGTAAGTGGCAATATTAAAGATGTCACAAGAATTAATCAAGGTACTTGATGCTCATAGGAACATTCCATTTTGTTCATTCTTCAGTAGCTTACAGTGTAACAGCATATATGTGTTTTATATTGAACAAATAAAACATATAATGTACATGTATATGTATTGTACTGAAAAAGTTGACTTAAAGGGATAGTTTGCCCAAAAAAGATGAAAATTATGTCATTATTTACTCACCCTCAAATTGTATGAGTTTCTTTCTTCGGTTGAACACACACACAAAAAAAAAGATATTTTAAAGAATGTTGGTAATCAAAACAGTTGATGATAGCCATTGACTTCCATAGTAGGAAAAAATACAACAGAAGTCAATGGCTACTGTCAACTGTCTGGTTACCAACATTCTTTAAAATATTTTCTTTTGAGTTCAACAGAAGAAAGAAACTCATACAGGTTTGGGACAACTTAAGGGTGAGTACGTGATGACAACATTTTCCTTTTTTGGGTGAACTATCCCTTTAATTACCCTCAGGCCATCCAAGATGAAAGTGACTTTTTTTCTTCAGCTGAACAGTAAAGAAGATTTTTAGCTGAAACCATGGTCCTTGGTGATTCGTATAATGCAAGACAATGGCTACAGTCACTTTGAGAGTAAAAAAAAAACAGGACTTGTCCTGAGCTTCCTGTCGCATAATGACCTATTGTATTAAATAATGTTCAGTTTCTTGCACAGACCTTCATAAGACCTCAATGTATCACCAGGAGCGACGGGTATTAATTTTGTTTAGCCTGTATGTTTTGACTCTCAAAGTGACTGTAGCCATTGACTTGCATTATACAAATCACCAAGGACCACAGTAAAAAAAATCTAAAAATCTTTTTTTACTGTTCAACTGAAGAAAAAAAAAAGTCACTTACATCTTTGATGGCGTGAGGGTGAGTAAATTTACAGCAAATTTTCATTTTTTTCAAATTTACTCAAAGTACCTATTTCATTATAATAATTGTATTACTAAATATTTTTTTAAATTGATGAACAAAGAAGAAAGATTGATTGATTGATTTTCTTCTAATAAATTCCTTAACCCAAAATTTGGAACAATTCAATTCTTACAAAAAAATAACACTAGTCACTAAATTATTTCCAAATAATTTCATCCATTTTATGAGCATGAAAAAATGCCATCCTGCAAAAATTAACATAACATGCATATTCAGACACTGTAATGATTCTCTCAGCAGCCACTGGCAAATGAACTCAGTGGAGTGGATCAGCACTATCTGTCACATGGAGTCAAATTGTAAACATCAGCTAAAAATGTACTTGTTTCCCATTTTCCATTTCACTTTGTTTTTCCAAAAACAATAACAGAGTAAAATTTAATCTCATACATCATTTATAAAGCCTAATTTAAAAACATTAAATGATGTGCCTATCCAATATTTGAGCCATACTGAATGTAATTTTGTACACATATTAATGTCATTGGTTAACAATCCTCACTAAACACAAATCATAATAAACCTGAAGAGGATAATGTTTGTGCATATTTTTGGAGTTTAAATAAGGTCACAAATATTCTTAATTCTCCTCTGAAATGGCTTATAGATAAATAACCCATTATTTCCAAGGCATGTGTTATGTATGGTAACTCTTTTTTTCATAGTGCAAAAATCTATTTCAGCAATTGCCCTTTATTTATGCTCTCCTGAGAGATAGCCGAAGATTTTCATTGCCATGGAATTTCCTCTTGCGCAGAGAAAAACAGTTTACCCTGGATTAAAACATAAGTGATGGCAACAGAATGTATAAATATTCATGGCACCAGGCTGCCTGAGAGACAGTCAGTATGCAGGTGGTTGGCAATGGAAGAAATCTCAGCAGCCTGTCAGCATATTTCACTGACAGCAAAACGGAAATTCACACCAGAGACAAAACATGCTCATGCACATTTATTCCACGAGAAAACAATTTCATGAGAATTTCCATATTTTTAGAGTGTAAAAAAACATCTAACGGAAGAACAGTTAAACAAGCGTTTTTGCTCTTATGGAAAATTACACCATTAAGGAATAGGTAGTATAATCACTCAAAACCAGTTATCAGATTCAGAAAGTTAATGTATTTGACTGATTTTAAAGCACTGATTCTGTTCAAAGCTATAGTAAAAGACAAAGTGATATGAAAACAAACATAAAGGAAATATATAGGAATGCAGTTTACGAACAAATTTTTCAAGCTTTTGACAAATTCTGCCTGACAAAAGGAATGAAAAAAAGTAATTTAAATGAAGGGTGAAAATTAAATAAATCAAGTGTGAATGATAAAATGACAAGGAAAACAAAACAGTAAATCAGGAACTCAAAAGCAGTCTAATAAAATGTCTATGTCTGTTGCTTTATTTTTCTTGCTGCAACTTGAATCATATGTTATCAAAGATGAAGGATGCTCTTGAAGATAGATCAAGGCAGATTGCAGAAACATTTCAAACACATGCAGTTATTGTTCTCATGCCCTAGACTCCTCTGTCCCCAGATAAGAAACTTTGGAAAGTATTAGTATAATGTACATTTGGACTTTAGATCTGATGTTATTCTCATATATGGAAATGTTTGTTTTCATAAGTGCTGTAAAGAAGTGTACAGCACTTTTTTTGTGTGTGTGTGTGTGTGTGTGTGTGTGTGTGTGTGTGTGTGTGTTTACTTCACATTTTTTAACTAACAGCTTTACAAAATAGAGTCATATTAAAATACTTAATTATGCATGCTTAATAATACCCTAATTAATCATGTAATTATTTACATGAATAATTAGGGCATGTAGCCGGGAAGCAACTCACACGTTGTTGTTAGTGCAATATGTGTTCGTTCCTGTGCTGGCTAGATTTCTTACAAATTGTAGTCCATTACTGATTACAATTTACATGACAAAAAATGTAGTTGGTAACATAATCTATGACACATTTAAAGGGTTAGCTGACCCAAAAATTAAATTTCTGTCATTAAGGGCTCACCCTTGTGTCGTTTCAAACACGTAAGATTTTCTTTCATCTTCAGAACACAAATGTATTTATTTTTGATGAAATCCAAGCAATATAGCAATATAATCATATAAATGGTTCAGAAAAGTAGTAAAGACATTGTTAAAATAGTCATCGTGACTGCAGTGGTTCAACCTTAATGCTAGCACGCTGGGTTTTTCTCCTAGGGGTTTTTTTCCACCCCTGGAAGTCAGCCGACATTGGCTTAATGTAGCACCATCTTGTATATGTTACATATTACCACGCTTGTTTGTACAGTTTTAACCACTTCCCTTTTTATCTGTGCTTCTAATATGTAAAGCTGCTTTGAAACAATTACCAATTGTAAAAGCGCTATATAAATAAATTTGACTTGACTTGACTTATTAAGCGACAAGAATAATTTGAGCGCAATAGAATTCGTTATTTTTTGTTTTGTTTTTGCACGCAAAGAGTATTCTCGTCGCTTCATAGCATTAAGGCCACATCCACACAAAGCCAGAGCTTTCCCTTTCCAATCTTTTTTTCCATGAGGCAAGTCCCCTGCAAAGACAGCTGTTTGATTGCGCCCGCGCCTCACACACAACAAAGTACTGGAAACGTGACATCGCAGCTTGTTCGTTATAAAAAAATAAAATACAGTTAAAAAAATAAAATATACAAAAGGTACAATAGTCCATAGTGCTATCCGTGCCATTCAGCAAGAGCAGCTGCTCCTCTTCACCGAAAGAGAGAGGTAATGTTAACCACTATGAGAGCAACGCAGGTTTAACATGGTTAAATATTGTTAACATGGTTACATATGTAATTGTGTAATTTTTCCCAGTCAGACGTCACTCGTTGGTCGGTGTTTGTTGGGGCGGTGTGAACATGACCGTTTTTTCTCATAGAATTCTAAATCCAACGGCCAACAAGTTGGCGTTTGTTGGTGTTTGTAGGCGTTTGTCGGCGCGGTGTGAATTGGCCTTTAGACTTGGAACATGCACATAAACTGTATACAAACTTTAGTAATACTTAGAAATAAAGCTTTATTTTAGTAAAGCTAATAGCCCCATAGCTTCTGTAGCACAAACATTGTTTACCATTGTTGTTGTTGTAGCTGTTACATGACGTAGCGGTGTCGACTAGGGTCGAGAAGTGGGGTGATGACATTATCGTTGCACAAAATATTCGGATTGGCTGAACACACGAAAACGCAAGGGTGTCGTTTTCAGATTTATCCACTCTGAGACCCGGTGTCAAAAAAAATTTTGCAGTTTCAGGCTCCCAAAATGCCAGATCCATCTGGATGAAATGTAGATACAATACAAAATTTTTATGAATACATCTAAACACATCTCTGTGTGGATGAGCTCTAAGGTTGAACCACTTTAGTAACGTTGACTATTTTAACAATACTACTTTTCTGGACCTTGAATGATTGTAATTGCTTTCTATGGGGGTTAAAAAACCTCTTGGATTTCATCAAAATTATCTTAATTTGTGTTCCGAAGATGAGCAAAGTTTTTATAGGTTTGGAACGACATGAGGGTGATTAATAAATTACAGAAATTTCATTTTTGGGTGAACTAATAAGGTAATGTATTCGGACTACTTTTTGATTACTTTTAGATTACAAAAGAAAAAGACAATATTTTGCATTCTTTGTTATAAATAACATGAAGTGCATTAAATATGACATGTCAGGGTTTCCCAAACTGGGGTTTTTAAAAAAAAAAAAAAAAAAAAAAGAATATTCATGTAATCAATAAAAAAAAAAAAAAAAAATGCAATATGCAATACAAGGACTTAATTTGGAATCTGATTATGTAATCCATATTACATGTAATCAGTTCTCACATGCTGCCTTTTTTCATTTCATTTCATTTCCATTCTATTATTTTATTTTTATGCTGACCAAAAAAAAAAAAAAAAGAAAAAAAAAAGAAAAAAAGACCAATCAATATAATCTATAAATTGTATAACAGTTGCCATATGCCAAGAAAATAAAATCCAAATTTTCAATTTTCTAGTATACAAGATATTTGGAAGAAAGAAGCATGACTAGTGCAAAATTGAAAATCCAAAAATCTCACCGTCCCTTCCAGGGAATAAATTACGTAATAGAAGATTTTCAGTGGCATCTATATGTCGCTAAATCTGCAATAACTGTATTGCATGTCATCCCAATGCACCCTTCTAGCTTAAGTGATAATATGGGGATATCTGAATAGTATGTCTTTGAGAAGTCAATATGAATATTAATGAACCAAGAACTTTCAACTGTGAAGCTGATCATCGCTTTAGGCTTCGCTTTCACCTCATCTGACTCAAGTAGTTTCCACTTGACTTGGATGCCTGCGTGGTTTGCATAATTCTCATTTTTGCACAGCCCTGACCCTCTACCATCTTTGAACACTCAGTCTCAGACCTTAAGTCGTGAACTTTCTCCTTCTACAGCCCTTACCAAAGGCACTGCATTATCATGCGAGTGCAGAGCCAATAAATTACCTGTTTCTCGTGTCTTCCATTAAAACACAACCTGCACTTTAGCCTATAGATGGGAAGATAAAACCTATTCATCCACTAACTCCTGAAATGATTAGATGGGACAGTCTCTATCATTTCAGAGAGGCTGGGACTTCAGCCAAGACACTAGACTTAACACAATTATGCTTGCCACAATTGCCCTCAGATATGGACTGAGTAGTGTGTTAAAGGCATTTCTTAATTAATTAGTTTGGAGGACATGCATTTTAAATCTCCCATTAGAACATCCATTTGGAAACAGTTAAAAAAAAAAAAAAAAAAATCCAACGCAACATCACAACAAATGTATGTGACATTGTGACTAATACAGACTATAGGAGAATTCAGGGTTTGACGTTTATATGAACATACATTTCGATCTTTTATGGTAAAAATCAACATACTGTGATTCTATGAAAAAATAATAGATTTTACAATAAGGTCTGTTCACAGCAGTTAAAGCATCAGGTATTGTAAGATATATATATATATATATATATATATATATATATATATATATATATATATATATATATATATATATATATATATATATAAAATAAACAATACTTTTACAGCATTTTAATGAATAATAATAATAAATAATAAGGTCTTTGCACACTGAGTCCAAAATTTTCATATGCTTTTTTTCGTATCATATGCGTATTTTCATCCTAAACATTTGTCACGCACAGAAACTGTGCACACTGAGTTCGATGCGTAGTAATTAATCCGTTGCAAAAAAATGTGCAAAGCAATAGAAAATGGAGTCTTCAAGCAGTGAGGATTATTTTGTTGTCCTCTCTTCTTATCAAGAGAAAAAGAAAGAGGAAATATTGGGACCTTCCAATCCTCGGATTGCATATAGAGAGGAAGAAGAGTTCCACCTCCTTATCAAGGAGCTGTGGGATTATCCCGAGCGATTCAAAGTTTAATTCAGGATGTCTGTGGCTCAGTTTGATGCTTTGCTAACGATACTGGAGCCACATATTAAAAAAATTAGACCACCAGTATGGATTCCTCACGTCATATGGTGCTTTGTGTTGCGAGACAAAGTGGATTAATTTGTCAGACAGCATTCTGGATTTTGCCATTTTCTTGGTGTCTCTGAATGGTCAAAACACCTCTCAAAATGCTTGCTACGGATGCGAAAAACACCAAAAACTGAACCCGATCCAATTATTTTTTTTTTTTATGATGGACGAAAGTTTCGGAGGCAGTGTGTAAGCGTGATTGACACAACGTGAGGTCGCATTTATTTTTTAACGTGTGTAAATTTCATTTCACCTTAACAATTAATCATGGTTAAAGGGACAGTCCACCCAAAAAATGTATACTGATCTTTTTTTAAACAAACATTAGTTATATAAACAAACATAAATTAACTACTACTATTATTTTTATAATTATAAATAATATATATCTAAGTTTTTATTTTATTTTTTCTGCCATTTTTTGCCATGACAGCTTCGTTGGCCATTTTCATGGTGAAAACCAAACTTGAGTTATTATAATTTAATATAAAATCTAAAAAACAGATAATTTAATATAAAATCTAAATAACATAAAATAAGATCTATTCTTGTAAAAAACAAAACTTGGATTAATTTGATTAAAAACCTTTTCAATGGTATCAACAGGATAAAACCTTTTTTTTTTTTTTTTTTTTTTAAATAGCTTAATAAATGCTGTAAAAATGTTGCTAATTGTTTGTTCATGATACCTAATTAACTAATGTTAACAAAAGGAACTTTACTGTAAAAGTCTGTTCAACCCTGAATCCTTCAGGAAGCAATGACAAACTATTTTTACCTCTCATCACATTACAATCAATTATAAATACGGACATTTCCTTTTATAACCCATTAGGAACATCGCACATATCTTACCTCTCCCTGGGCACAGATATTTTGGGTTGAGTCCGACACCTTTTGCTGAGTTTGAAGAGTTTGCCGACAATCCGCTGTGCTTTGCTGAACAGCTGTTGAGTGCTAGTCTCCAACAGTTGAAAACGTTGCTGAACGCCAGGGTCCATCTTCCAAAAGTACTGCACAGCAGATGTGTTCAGAGCATAGAACGTTGGTAATCTCCTCACAAAATTTTGGAAGTCCTCTAGAAAGGCAGACAAGTGTTGAGAATAAATTACTGGAATGACTTTGCCTCATGTCTGGGAAAAAGAAATCAGTCATGTTCGATAAAATGAGTCAACAGTGAAACTGGGGGTAGAAGGGGAGCAGGTGGAACGTTATTTTCATTCCTTTGATGAAAATTGAAAATTGTCCTGTGTGATTGAACACTGATAGGCGAGGACAGCAGGGTATTTTCAATGAATTGCTAAAAAACGCTAAGCCGTTTCTAAGAAGCACAGACTGATTTTGAAGGAGCACATGTGGTTCAACTTCAACAACAACAACAAAACAACAACATTAAGTTCTGACAGGATGGCAAGTCGTTAAAAGCAAAGCAGGATCACCTCGGCCACACAAATGTCTTCCAGCGGAGGGAAGTTCATTTTCATTTGAGGCAAGAAAAAATCGATAGCCGTGTTATGGTGCTCAACGCCCTAATCAATGCTCTACCTAACGTCTAACAAGAAATGATCTCAGTGGCTATAATTAACAACACAGATCCTCATCATAGCCTGACAATTCCAGTCTGTGCAGAATTGGATTTTTCATGCAATCAAACATTAGGTAATTGAAAATATTACAAGTTCCATTTTTGGATATCCATTGATCTGTCCAAGTCGCCAAGTTTTGTTTTGATATCGAATTTCATAACGAAACAAAAACTGGTGTGGTGCCCTGTGTGGTGTGGACTAGTAGATGATCTTGCTCCAGCTGATGATTGTTGTTTATTTATTTGGTTTACAGTCATTAGGCAGTGTTTTTTTTTCACTCCCTGCTGTTGCTGCAGGAGGTAGAGCTCCAACATGGCCGTGATGCACACAAAAACCTGCTCCGTGCTGGCTCAGTGCCTAGCTTAGGGACAAGTAAGCCTGCCAAGTCCAAAACGCTGCTTTACCACAATGACAATGACACTAGATCCCAGGAAGCACTTCCCACTATTTCCTTGTCAGCCATCAAATGTAACAAGGTGACAACAATCACTGTTTAATGTCACCCCACTATGTGTCAGGGATATTCAAAGATCTAAGTGGCATAACAGAATACAATTTTTACTAAAAAAAAATAAATAAATCATAATTATGAAACCTCTTGCAATACAAAACTACTGCTTGCTTTTTAATATTCAAAGAAATAATTCACCTCTAAGTGATTGCTATTGAAATCACCCCATATTACTGTAAGGAGAATTTTTAAAGAACTGTGCTGGTGGTTCTTTTCCATGAAATTACTCCCCATTGGGACTAATGGTTTCAATTCAAAAAGGAACAAAAGAATCATAAAAGCAGTCCATATGACTTTATATGTTATTAAGTTATACAAAAGCATACAAAAGACTGCAATTTAATTGATTATTCACTGATAAAAGACTGTTCAGACTTTTTTTTTTTAAATTGGATGAACCGATTTGAGTTCAAAAAAGAGATATTTGTGTACAAACTGCTACCTCTCTCATGAATTTGACAATCTAAAGCAATATTTTCAGTGAATAACCATTTAAGCAGATTATAAATGCTATTGTATAGCTTCAAAACACTTTTATGATATATTTATAGTGTATTTTTTGTCCATCTAGAAGTTTGTCAAAAGCTTCAGCTTCAGAAGATTCAGTCTCTCCACTCTCTCCAATTGCATGGAACAGAGAAATCAGTACAATTCTTAAACAAATCTATTTGTGTTTTACAGAAGAAATTGTTAGTTTTCAATTTTTATTTTTTTATTTTAACTATTCACCATGTTTCATTAAAAGTAACAAGAAAACTTGAAAATGGCAGAATCTTACCAGACTCTTCAAACTCTTGGTTGGCTTGTGTCCATGATTCTCTGATGAGTTTCAGACTGTCCTGCATAGCTTTCAGGTCTTCACTGGGACAGTTGCACTGGGGATAATCAACACTGCATTTGCACCAGCATTCGTTATCCCGGCACACAAACTCACCCTCGGAGTGACAGCCAATATAACTGAGAGCTGCCTCCACAAATCGGCTCCTTAGGTATTCTGGCAGAATGGCCTGAAGCCCTAAAAGAATACAAAATTGTTTGTATATAAATACATAACATGCCTCAAAAGATCAGGGTCTGTAAGATTTATTTACAACAAATGAATTAAAATCTATTCACCCAGGGCATATCAGATTGATCTAAAGTGACAGTAAAGGCATGTATAAAAGATTTCTGTTTCTTTTAATCAAATAATCCTGAAAAAAAAAAATGTATACATGTTTGTCAACATTGATTATAATAATAAATGTTACTTGGAGCACCAAATCAACATATTAGAATGATTTCTTAGGGAGCATGTGACACTGAAGACTTTGCCATTATAGGAATACAATTTAAATTATATTTTACTGTCAAAAACATTAAAAAAATCTTACTGACCCCAAACAATTGAATGGTAGTGTATAGTAAAATACCACTATTTTAAATATTATAAGTAAATCTTTTATAATAAAATACATTTCCATACATTTCAAGCTAATATTTTGTAAAATTCCTTGAAATTTTTACAGAAACATTTGAAGTGAAACATTTTTTTTTTTTTTTTGCGCTTTTACAACAAAGGATGGTTGTGGCATATTTCTCTGAACACACTGCTGCGTTATTCAACAAAAGAATAAAATTCAAAGAATGATAATATCATTGAAAAGTCTGGGATATCGTTAAATTATGAATGTGCTACCTTGTAGATGAATCTTGTTCTCAGGACTCTGAACCAAAACGGAACTGACAGAATCGAGGTTGTCATAGTTACTGCATCCAAGAGGGCCTGTCCTTGTTTCGGTCACCTTAAGGGAAGACAAGAGAAAGCACATGACAATACTCTGAGCAAAACAGAGGCAGAAATGACACTGAGGCAATTAAATATGCAGAGCAGGCAGATGACTGCCCTGTAAAATCAGAGTAACATAGATTTATCCAGTGCTTCTACAAGCTCAAAAAAAGGACATATTGTTTTAGACATGTATTTAAAGAAGTCAGGATTGCTGTTGGAACATAAGAACTATACAATGTTAAAATTGCATAAGTTTTAAAAGTGTCTGTCCAGAATACCATAACGATTCTACCGTTATGCCAAGGACATGACTGTTATTGAAAAAGCTATCATTTGGACCAAATTCAGTAATGTAGTGAAGGGCAATATTTCACAGTGAAAGTAATGGACTTTCGCTGTACGTAAATAGTGAAGGTTAATGGACCTGTTGTGGAAGTAAATGGCTGAATGCGACTTGAATTAGTCAGTTTGGGACATATCAACACAGATGTTTCAAATCCAACATTTCTGCTGTTGCAGTAAAAGGCATTATATATTATATTGTAAGGTACAGTACTGAAAAGAAATGCAAAGAACAGCTGTTAGAAGAAACTATTGTACAGGCAAATGGATCAAAAATCCAGAGCAAACAAATAGGTAGACATAAGAGTAGAACATCCCTGCCATATCACTGACACCTCACTGACAAAACTATCGACACGGTATCTTTGTTCCCATCCAAGAGTTGTGTTAAAATGGAGCACAATCACAGCTCAATCATTCCTGACAAAAGCTTCAGTTTTTTTCCCTGACAAAAGTCACTGTATATCAAGGCTCGCCTGACACATAGGAAGAAAACTCACTGCCTGTGGGCAAATATATCTCCCTACCTGTCACTTACAAATTGTTCTCTGTTCTACATTGTCTTCTTTAATATTTCCCCCGGTGAGTGAATAAAAGTCTTCATGTCGTGTTTGTAGATTAATGGTGACCCGAGATTTACGTCAGGCGAAACTAACTTTTCTTCTTCTTTGTTGGAAGAAAAGTTGCCTTTGTTCGACATCTTCTCAAGGGTCACCGGATAAACGGTGAAGCGGATAAAATTATACAAAGTAAACACTATAGTGAACCCTCCAAGCAGAATGCAGTTGTTGTCATTCAAGTGAACCACTGAAAATGACTGAGGACCTGGAAAAGCCAAGGAAGCATTTCTAATGTGTTACACAAGCAGCAAATCCCCATTATCGAAAGCTGCTTTATTTAATTTCCATTCAGCGTGTTGAAATAACTTTCAAGCCAGTGAGAATCAGGAGGAAAAGCACAAGTTCAGCAAGCCTACCGCTGGCATTTCCATTCCTCTTATTGACGCGTCCACGCAATTAATTAAAATCCAAGGAGCCTCTACAGGGTTCAGCAGATTAATTTCTAACAAAGACAGATGTCCGACTTAAAGGGAAAATTGACCAATTGCAAGTATAAAGATGGGTTTTTCTATGCATAGCAATGAGCCGGTCCGCAACAAGGGCTCGACGGAGCGGAGCATGTGCAGAACTTGGGCTTTCTATAATGAAACGTGAAAAAGTAGAGAACTGTTGCTGCAGCTAGTGCATCTGAATTGGAAATTCAGAATTTACCTGAGTGTGCACTATGTGCCATCCATTACAGATGCTGAGTACAAACCATGTGGACTGAAAACTGTATTTTTTCAAATTATCTGCAGTGTTTTATTTGTGCTGACTACATCAGAACCTCAAGCAGCAGGCTGTAAAGAGATCAGTGACTGGTATAAGGGTCGCTTTTATTGTGGCTCAGTATAAGGGATGTATTCAAGTAAATGGGTCAGTTGTGACTTGTAACATTCACTCTTAATCACTCTGAAATGAAGTTCCTAAGACTGTCCCTCTATCTTTATTAAAAAAGACCTGGTGCTCATGATCCTTGGTGTGTCGTTCTATACATAGTTATTGTGTCAGTCTTTTGTCTCTTACTGCCATTGTAAGAGACTAAAACACTGCATAGTTTAGAATGGGTAATAACAATAGGGGCTTTCACACCGGAGGAACCTTTTCATAGTTCCTAGAACTATTGGCTGTACCCGGATTTTGGCATGTTCGCACCGCAGGAACTAGGAACGATTTTAGTTCTAGGAACTCCTTTTGGTGAAACTCCTACTTCAGAGTAGGGCCTAAACCAGCACTATGAACTATCAATGACGTAAGTGTATGTTGATTTGTCAGACGCATGTGTCAAACACCGGCACCCAACATTTTTAAAAAGCTGTGTAAACATATTTACTTCACAAACATGGAAAACAGTGATAATGGCATTTACCTGTTGTCTGCAGGGTTGTGTTCTTTTCTTTGCCCCGATGATATGTAATACTGAAAGTTTTCATAGGAGATTTTGTCTCTTAGCCACACTTATTGATCTTTCAGTCACGTAAATTATGCTTTTACATTCCATCTTCATTATCATGAAACCCACAACACACAACAAACACAGCTCCAATCACGGCGTCTTCTATCCACTGTTTTTTTGCGTTTGTAAATGCCGCACTTAAAGATGCCGCTGTCGGCCGCTTCACAGTTCCTACTCCCGGTGCGAATGCAACCAGGAAGATGGCCCGTGGGAGAAATTAGTTCTCTGGGAACTATCCTAGTGACTAGTTTCTATGACTGAGTAACAATTAAACCCCCCAAAAATGTCACAGTAGCCTCACTTAAAAAGGAAGAGCTCACTTAATAATGTAAATCTCTCATTTACATATCCTCATTTGTGTTACACAGAAGAAAAAAAGTACAGAACAACATGACAGTAAGACTGTAAAAATACAAAGTGACTAAAATTATTTGCTAAATAAATATTAGCAATCCATTGCATTTCTCTTACAGTAAATGAGTAAAAACAGACAGTTTTGTAATTCCCACCTGCGATTAATCCAACAAAGACTCAGGAAAATATCAGGATGAGTGGGCCCGCGTAGCCACATATTTGAATAATAATGGATTTTAAGATGCCGATCCCAGCTTTTTTGATATGCTAGAAATGTCATTAATGTTTCATAGGCATTGGCACTTATTATAATATTGCTTTACACAAAGATCCTGATAGAATGGGGCCTGTATTTAATCAGTGAGCATTAGTCAAAAGGCATTTTCCTATTTGCATCAGGCATGTTTTTACACTGCATTGAAACCATCTTTGATATATTCAAGCAGCTGTTTTCATGAAAAGTCCTTTTCCGGTGGGTTAGCGTACCCCTCGTTTCAGTGTGTGCTATGGGGGAAGCTTATCATTGGAGGAAAGTGCGCATTAGAATGGAATTATACCCTTCACTACAGAAAATGGGACTTTATTGAAAGCAGCAGGGAATCCTCAGTGAGGCTAGTAGTGGTTAATGCTCTCAGCTTCAGCTTGTGAAATCTTAGAATAAAACACAAAGGCATGCTCTCTACAAGAGAGCTTCATCTGCGTGCATTAGCTGGAAATTCTTTTTGATTTTTCAAGCGTTTTTTCCTCGCAGTAGGATTCGGAAGTTCTCGTTCTGGTTTATGGCAGTTAAGAGGGGGGAAACTGGGGGAGGTGTGGAGGTGCTGGCAGAGTTTTCATGCCTCCCAGCTTGTGCTCGAGATGCTTGACTGATGACCCAGGCAAACGTCAAAGCACTACCAGTGGCAAAATGCCCAACTCTTTCTCTGAATCATAATCTTTCATAAAGTTTTCCACAGTTCATATACTCTGCCACAGCATTGGTGAGAGTATTCATAGCACGCAAAAGGTTTTCCAATGCTTAACAGAGAGGAATGTGATTTTGAGTATATAGGAGAACGGGGAATGTAAATGTAAATGTAAAAAAAAACAAAAAAACAACAACTGATAAATATTGTATTATTGAGTATTATTAAAAAATAATGTGCATTATTTTTTAATGCACTTGCTTGTTTAAAGGGATAGTCCACCCAAAAATGAAAATTCTGTCATCATTTACTCACCCTCATGTTGTTCCAAAACTGCATGACTTACTTTCTTCTTTGGTACATAAAAGAAAATATTTTGAGGAATATTGGTAACCAGGGCGTGACATTAACTTTTTTATTCACTAGCCACTGTGGCTAGTGGTTTCCAAAGTTACTAGCCACTCAGTATTTTCACTGGCCAACATTTTGACATCGATACCATGGGGAAAAACTGCATATAGATATTTTTATGAGCTCATAATATAGCAGGTATATAAGACTGCTGTCAAGACCTGACACATAGCTCCATTTTACTTTTACAGAAGAGCTAAAATATAACTGACTGTGTATACGTGAATTCTCGCCATGGATGGCATTTTGACATTATTTTGTGTGTTAAGCGCTATAAGCAGTGAAAAACAACTCAATTTAGTACTGAGAGGTGGCTTTATGCTCGCACACTTTGGGTGTAAGCACAAATTCTGCGGAAATGCATAAAATTATGCGCAATATGTGCAATTCCGTGCCAAAATTCAAGCCCTGTAACACCAATATTCATCCTGAGAAAATGAAATGAGTGAGTAAGGGGAGGCAGGTTTGTGTGTCAACTCGCTGTTGGAGACATGAGAGAGCGAGAAAGCACAGCTGGTATCATGTATCTATGTGGAAAATGAGTATTGGAAGCGTTTCAGATATTTCAGTACCGATATCAAAAATCGATATTTGATGACAACACTGACAACAGATAACAACACTGCTCTTAGTTTATGATTTCAATTGACTTTTTAAAAGACTACAATTGAAAAATTTAAATTTCAACCCACCAAAGTGGCTAGCAGGAGTGACTCTGTTATACGACACTGCTGAAATTCACCCGCATTTGGCGGGTGTTAATGTCAAGCCCTGTTGGTAAGCAAACAGTTTTAGTTCCCATTGACTTACATTATATGGGCAAAAATACAATGGAAGGCAATGGTAACCAAAACTGTTTGGTTACCAACATTCTTCAATATATCTTTTGTGTTCCACAGAAAAAATAAAGTTACACAGTTTTGGAACTACATGTGGGTGAGTAAATGATGACAGAATATTTATTTCTGGGTGGACTATCCCTTTAACACATCAGTAATAATAATAATAACAACAATAACCATTATTGTTATTATAATTACATAAAATAAACACAAATCACTAAACACTTACCAAATTATTATAACACATACAATCGGTCTAGTAGCATTTGGTTACATTTTAGATTGCGATTTGACTGACTTAGCCTGATTTATCTGTACCATTTATATCTCTGGACAATATTACAGAAAAAAAATGAGAGGGGGTGACAGTGGAGAAAGTATTGCACAGGGAGTTGCACAAAAAAAGAGACTCACTATGACAATTTATTTCTAATGAAAGAGGCAAACAGTCACAGAATTTAGAGCAGGCTCAATCCTGCAAAACTGATGCGGATGAGGAATACAAGAGGAGCGTGTGTGCAGGGCAGCTGCCAGGAGAAACAGAATCTGTGACACCTGCAAGATGGGGGTGTGAGCAATCAATCGATATCGGATTGTTCAAATGAAGATCACGATTAATCAGAAAATTGATATTTTTATTGAGTTCCATTCATTATAAAATCAAAGTTCTAATGAGTCCTTGACCCATTGCCTGACGTTCATCTAAGCCTCTTCAGAGTTATAAATTCTGGCCACTTAGCATGATGGCTTGCAAGTATATCACCTTGATTGCAGAAGGCATGTCAGGCACATCTTGCAGTCAGACATTAAAATGCGCAGCCCTGACTACTCAAACCATCCTTATGTATCTAAACATGCCCTATTGTAATAAACCTCAACTAACACTCCTCCCTCCTGTAAATCAAAATAAAATGTTGTGATTGATGTCAGCTGGCACTCTCTGCATTTCCTGTCCACTGTCGCATCTGACTGTGGAGGTTAAAGATTCATTTATTATTGGCGGTGCAGAAAATCCTCCTCATAAGTCTCTTATTCATTAGACCCTGACACCTCACTTATATTCAAAATGGCTGACGAATGGGCTGGGCTCTCAAAGAAATTATTGAAATGGAACAGATAATTTGTCACACTGATGCATAATTCCAGCAGTACCTTCATATTTATTTATTTGCTATATTCCCCCTATACCCTCCCCCCCAAGAAGATATCTCTTCCATTTGAGCAAGTCACTCTCTCTCAAACATATGTTTGCCATGGAGAGAATCGCCAATTTGGTATGGAGAGCCTTTGTATTCACATCCGTCTTCATCCACATGAGGTAAAAATCCATGGGCTGAATTAAAGACTGCTGATCCTGAGAATATTTCACATCAATCACCTGAAATGCCAGGCAAATAAAGGCATCTAAAAGGACCTCCATCTACTCATTTCCATCAAGATAGCTTACAAGCTCTTAAGCTAAGACACTTGCTGTCAGGAGGCAATGTGTCTTGCTCCCTGCAAATTCAAATCAACTACAATAAAACAGAGTTGGGAACAGAGTTCCATATACAGTGTGTGTATATATATATATATATATATATATATATATATATATATATATATATATATATATATATATATATATATATATATATATATATATTATACACTCATACTCATACATAAGGAAACATATACAGCTTACAACTGTGAAAGTTAAATCAGTAGCTGGGTTTCCATCCAAACATGAAACAAATCTTTTCAAAGTTCACAAAAAAAAAAAAAAAAAAAAAAAAAGTGAATTAGGTGCGTTTCCATCAAATTGTTTAAGCGGATGACAGTGGTATTGGTAACTTAATCATGATGCATCGATATATTGTCCCAGCCCTAGTAACCAACCGTAAATAAAACACCATCAGCAAAAATAGCTGATTAGTCACATGGGTTTAATGTTTGCTACATCAGACTATATTTGGCAAGTGCATTTCCATCTCCCATTATTCGCATTAACTTTTTTTTTCAATTTTAGTCAATTAGTTCAATTAAAACCACCTCAAGTGAGCGTAACATTTCTTTGCAAATTAAGGGATTTACTGACTGGTTGCTAATATGAAAATGTGCAGTTTTGTCTGCATTTTATAATATATAGACAATTATTAGATTGCATTTATGCCATAACTAAAAATTAAGGTATTGAATAATTGATTGAAATTCTCTCATTATTTGGCAATGGATTTACAATACTGTTCAAAAGTTTGGGGCTAGTAAGTAAGCTAGTAAGTACTATTGTTATTATTATTATTAAAGAAATTAATACTTTTACTCAGCAAGGACACATTAAATTAATCAAAAAGTGACAGTAAAGATATTTACATTTATAATGTTACAAAACATTTCTATTTGAAAGAAATGCTGTTCTTTTGAACATTCCATTCACAAATAATCCCAGAAAAAATATAAAAGTTTCTACAAAAATGTTAAGCAGCACCACTGTTTTCTAAATTGATAATAATCAGAAATGTTTCCTGAGCACAAAATCAGTGTATTAGAATGATTTCTGAAAGATCATGTGACACTGGAGTAATGACTGTTTTGGAATCACAGAAATAAAATTACATTCTAAAATATATTAAAATAGAAAACAGTAATAATTGTAATAATATGTCACAATATTACTGTTTTTACTGTATTTTGATCAAATAAATGCAGCTTTTGTGAGCATAAGAGACTTCTTTCAAAAAAAAAAAAAAAAAAAAAAAATTACCGACTTTTGGTAGTGTACATTTCTTCTCTTTAGTACAAAAAGTATAAAAAGAACCTTTAATCAAACCATAAATAAACTGGAAACATTGAGAAATTCTTTACAGTTCCCATCCTGCCAAGTCAACACAGATTTACACATATTGTATGACAGATACTGTATACTGTACCTACTGAACCATCCTCTGTTTTCCAAATCACCAATTCAACTCTAACATCAACAACATGCATTTAGACGTGTGTAGACACTGTGCATTGTGCCGAAGGCATTTCAACTCATTTAGTGTGTATGTGGGTTACTGTTTCAAGCACAATCACTGTCCTGACACATCTAGTATTCCTTGCAACAGATAACCTGCTATAGATTAACTCATGTATGATGTCTCAAAGAGTGAATATGTGTGTAAAACAGTGCCTTTCAAACAAATCAAATGCTCCTCTGTGCGTATACAAAGCGTTTTGCTCCCACCTGTCATTCATCAATACTTCATATCTACAGAACCAGAAATGCAAGAACAAAAGTAAAGGAAAACTACTGTGCTTTACTAACATTTAACCCACTTCTTTTGATTTCCAAACGATGCAGCTGCAAAACAATAGAAACAGCCGAGCTCAAGTCAAACTGCTTTCCAAAAATAAGCACACAAACGTGGGGTCAGGTCCCCAGGTCTGTGCGCATCTAGGCCACAGGGTTACCTTGATGGCAGTGGAGGCAATCTGGAGGTGGTGCAGTTTTCGCAGAGTACTCTCTCTGTCTATGAAGTAGGAGGCAGCCAGCTGGTGCAGGGCCTCCAGAGTCACAGCCGTGCCATTTGAGTCAGTCAGGTCTGCCGTCCGGCTTAGCCTCCTCTTGTCCACGAATATAGTCAATGCCTCCTCACCTGCATCGAGGGCAAAGCAGCATAAAAGAGTGAGGAACACTGGGGAAAATGGCTTCATGAAGAATGTTCTTTGTGTTTATGTAAGGAAGAGTGAAGCAAGGCAATTATCTATTCAGTGACTCTGAAACACAGACTATATGAAGGGAATAAAATATGGAAAATACATAATGAGAAAGTTAACTGTCATTAAAAACCATTAACACTTTACATAATGTTCAACAAATCAATAGTTGATGTACATCCATATGAGTATTATGAAAGTATATCAATTGAAGAAAGATTCTTGTTAAAGTTTTTAATGAAATCATTAATACAGCTGTCAATCGCCTAAAACATTTAATTGCAAATAATGTTGTGTAATTATTAAGTTCAGCAGGTTGTGTGGATGTTGCATGTAGAAGAAAACATACATGTAAAAAAAAAAAAAAAACACACCAGAAAGTAGATTTATGCAACAGAAGCCCTTCTAATTCATGTTTGTACACAGTTTGTACAAATTTTAAACTTTTATTTTTTTATAAAATACCACACAGAAATCAGTGAAACAGGTGCCACAGCCAGACTTTCACGTGTTCACATTTGCAAACATTGGGTCGAGATTTTTTTAAGAGTAGATGTGTGTTAAAATGTCAAATTGAATAAATGCAATAAAAATAGCATGTTAATTTTGTCAGCCCTAGTTATTAATGAAAAAATGTAATTATTCTCTAAAAAAATTGACTGAATCATTAAGTAAATTTAACTTAAAGTGTTAGTTCACCACAAAATGAAATTTCTGTCATTAACTACTCATCCTCATGTCGTTCCAAACCTCTTTAGAACACAAATTAAGATATTTTTGATGAAATCTGAGAGGTATCTGAACCACACATAGGCAGCAATGTCATTGCACCTTTCAAGGCCCAGAAAGGAAGAAAAGATATTGTTAAAATAGTCCACGTGACTACAGTGGTTCAACTTTAATGTTATGAAGCGACAAGAATACTTTTGTGCGCAAAAACAGAACAAAAATAATGACTTTATTCAACAATTCCACCTGCTCCCTGTCATTCTCCTATTTTAAGACATTTTAACAATGTCTTTTCTACCTTTCTGGGCCTTGAAAGGTGCAATGACGTTGTTGCCTATGTGTGATTCAGATACCTCTCAGATTTCATCAAAAAATATCTTAATTTGTGTTCCGAAGATGAACGAAGGTCTTACGGGTTTGGAACGACACGAGGGTGAGTACTTAATGACAGAAATTTCATTTTTGGGTGAACTAACCCTTTAATGATCTATTTTTTTATGATTGTTTTGGATTATTGACTATTGTAGACTTTTAATTTTTCCCAATTAAACTATAATGATTTAAACTGTAAGTTGATCCTAAATATTCTATCCTTGTTTTAGAGCAATAGCATCTCATGTCATCTACCAGGACACATCAAAAGAATATGTATTTATTTTTCAATGGAAATGATGAAATTCTTTAGAAATGAACAGGCAGCTTTATTCAAATACCTCCGAGTGTAGCTGAAAGCAGAAAGTGTGTGCCATATTTCCTGATGATATTCTCAGTAATGGCAGCGAGGGTGGGTCTGCGGCCCAACTGTCTGATGGTCTGCATAAACTCTGGATCGAGGGGTAGAGCCACGCCATTGTCCTCTCTCTCCAGAGCCAGGCTGTTCACCTTCCAGCGCCCAAACTCTCTGCAAGGTCACGCACAAACACACACACATACACCCTATTTGGAAATGTCCTTCATTTGAGCCACAATGGACACAGGAGGGTGAAATCCTGAACATAATTTCTTCAACAGCTGGGAGAGTTTGTTTTAGTATCTGGTTCAGTGTAAGCCACTGTATACTGTAAAGCTTCTCTGAAATTGGTGTTCTTTATATTCCCCAAACGGAGAAAAAAAACAAAAGGCAGTTTAAAGAGAGGTCTAAGAAACCTTCACGCAGCTTGAGTACGACGCATATTCGGTTAAGACCTGCTGAGGAGAAAATGCGATGACTGCATGACCCCCGTGCCTGCAATTCAAATCATATTATGCTTTCTCTTTATTTTTTTCCAACTTCAACTTTAGGAATTTCTCTGTCCTGCTTTAAAAGCTGTTGTCCTCTACATAATGGTGCAATTTGTTTTTTTTTTCTCTGTGACTTTTGCACTGAAGAAGGGCTGACTGGGAGTAATCAGCAACAATGGCACGCTTCTTTCTTTCACGGAAAAGAGGCAAGATGAGTTTGTTAGATGAGAACAGAGAATTACGTTTGAGAAAATCAGCTGCCACTATCCTTTTTCTGTCTTTCATTTACAGCAACAACTGTAAGTGAACTTTTGTAAAATATAAATGTATTCAACAAGACTGTACGACTGTTCTAAGTTATGAAATTCAATATGTAGAATAGACTTTCGGAGCATGATCATCACCATTAAGCCAATACTTCCTAAGTAAAATAAAATAAATAATCTTGTAAATGAACAATCTTTTCTTTTTTTTTTTTTTTTTACTATGATTAAACATCAAAGATCCAGTAATGTAAAATACTAAATCAAACATTTTATTTAAATTCAGATGCAACTTAATTCACTCAAACTGAATAAAATACAATGACTGGCAAATCACAAAATCAAAGAAATAGATCTGAAAGATACATGTATTCCTTAAATGCTCTGTTCTTCTTCCTGTTACTTTTAATCTGTTCAATCTGAATTTACAGTCATTATCATTATGTCACAATAGAATACATGACTATAAATTCAGAAGGAATGATTTTCAATATAATAATAAGGTAACACTTTAGTTTAGGGTCAAGTTCTCACAATTAACTGTTGCTTATTAGCATTTATATTACTAGGATATTGGCTGTTTTTTTAGTACATGTAAAGCACATATTAATACTTTATTCTGCATGACCATATTCTACATCCCTTAATCCTATCCAATACCTAAACTTAACTACCTTACTAACTATTAATAAGCAGTAATTAGGTGTTTATTGAGGCACAAGTTGTATAGTTAATAGTGAGAATTGGACCCTAATTTAAAGTAAGATTACCAATAAGAATAATAACAGCAACTACATCATGCACTGCACTTTTCTCTTGCACTTCAAAAACAAACAACAAAAAACACATTTTCCATTCCAATCTAAATCAATTACTAAATCAATTAATCCCCATCAACAGAAAGCTTTTGATATTCCGTGTGATACAATTATACAAATCACTAACTTCAAAACTGACTGAAAGACTGAATAAATCACACAAATGTTGTCACAAATGTCACAATTCAGGACAGCATACCATAGGCCTAGGGGGCATCTTGCCTCATTATACCCTATATATTTTATTGCAGAATATGGCTTACTAAGTATGTATCTAAACATCATACTATCATAACAGATGACAATTATTGACAGCAGAAAGGACAAGCAGCAAAGACAATGAGACAGAGAAAGACAAATGGAGGGGAAAAGGGAGAGAAAGAGAAGAAATAGAGAGAGAGAGAGAGAATATGATCGACACTGTGTCAGAACAAAAGTTCTTGATGGACAGTTATGGATGGAGCTGGAGGCTAATCCACCACTGGGCCCACGCTAGAGCCGCACAGCAGGAGAAGGCATATTGAAGAACTACCTGCCAGGCTTCCCCACAGAGACCCACAGCTACACGGAGTCAACGGCGAGAACACGCTCCAGAGGAAGCAGTCTGAAGCCAAAGGGAGACTGAGAGTGTCACAGTACAAGCAAATGAGTCCAGCTTGTTATACTGTCGGAAGCAGGGCTATACGTTTGAAACATCCGGGTGACTGATACATTTGGTCTTCGTTAATAGGAAAGAGTCAGATTTATGCAACATTTTTGCAATATAATGCAACAGACACTATGTTGAGATTTATGGATAGGCAAAAAAAGGATTTGTGTTAAGTTAAATTACATTCAATTGTTAAACTAATTAGTTTCAAGTAGGCTACAAATTTAATGTGAGTAATTATATATATATAAATAATTAACGAAAAGCAAAAGCTGTTAACACAGAACACGTTCTTGCATTCAAAAAGATGGAGAGTAACAGAATGGAACAGAATCCAGGGGTCTCAAGACCGGTTTTTAAAAATTTAACAATTTTTGACATGGCACAGGTCATTTCAGTTTTGAAAAAATAAAAATAAATATAAAATATGTATTAAAAAAACAACAAAAAACTGTCTATCCAGTCTGTATTATTTCGCTTTAATGAAGTTAACAGTATCAAAGGTTCTCAAAAATGCACGCTTATATTCATAACTGCATGCAACAAAATACAGATACAGATACACTAATGTACATAAGTTTGGGGGCAGTAAGATTTTTTTATTTTTTAAAATAATATTTTTATTCAGTAAGGATGCATTAAATTGATCAAAAGTGACAGTAAATTTATTATAATGCTACAAAATATTTTGATTAAAAATGCTGAGAAAATTGAAAATTCTATTCTTTAAAAAGTCCTGAAAAAAATTTATCGGTTTCCACAAAAAAATAGCACTGTTTTCAGCATTGATTATATTAACAAAACGTTTCTTGAGCACCAAATCAGCATATTAGAATGATTTCTGAAGGATCATGTGACACTGACTTATGGCTGCTGAAAATTCTGCTTTGCCATCACAGGAATATTTGACAAATATATTAAAATAGAAAACAGTTATTTTAAAATTGTATATTTCAAAATATTACTGTTTTACTGTATTTTTGATCAAATAATTGCAAGCCTGGTAAGAATAAGACATTTCTTTCAAAAACATTTTTTTAAAAAAAATCTTACCTACCCCAAACTTTTGACTAGTAATATTCTGTAAGCTTGAAATTCATTACACAGATCATTTACAAATATATTTACATGTTATTTTGCAGTTTTAATAACTTTTGAGGCTGTTATTCTGACAAATATACTATACTATAAGTGGTTTAATCATTTAACACACTCACATTTGTGTCCATGACTATCAGAGTCAGGCTGCAACTCAAACAGTCCATAAATCTAGAAACTCACGTAATAAATGCTTTCTGCACAGAAAAACGTGTCAAAAGGTGTCAGTCTCTGATTGAAAGCCTGGTGGTCTGTCAGCATTCATGGAGAAAGCCATGTAGATGCACACTTCTTGCAACAATCGATTATGAATGACATTGGTGGATCAAGTGCTAAAGTTAAAGGGTAATAGCCATGTGTTCTCATGAGTAGAATTGAGAGGTACTGCTGCTGACAGAAGATTCTGTAAGATTTTTTGGTAACACTTTAGAATAAGGTCTCATTTATTAACATTAGTTAATGTATTAATTAACATGAACTAAGAATGAGCAATACATTTGTTACAGTATTTATTCATCTTTGTAAACATTAAAATACAGCTGTTCATTGATTGTCCATGTTAGTTCACAGTGCATTAACTAAGTATGTGTTAACAAATAATTTTTTTACTTTTAAATATGTACAAGTAAATGTTGAAATTAACATTAACTGAGATTAATAAATGCTGTAGACATAATGTTCATTCTTAGTTAATGTTAAATACTGAAACCTTATTGTAAAGTGTTACTCATTTTTTAATGCTTTTAAAATAAGTCTCTTATGGCCACCTACTCTGCATTTATTTGATCAAAAATACTGTAAAAATAATATTGTGAAATATTATTAAAATTTAAAATAACTTTTTTCTATTTCAATATATTTTAAAATGCAATTTCTTCCTGTGACTGCAAAACTGAATTTTCAGCAGCCATTACTCCAGTTTTCATTGTCACATGATCCACAAGAATTCATTCTAATATGCTGATTTAGTGCTCAAGTAACATTTCTTAATACCAATGTTGAAAACAGCTGCCAAATATTTTGTGGAAACAATCAAAATAATAACATTTACTTGAAATAGATGTCTTTTGCTAAATTCATCATTGCTAAATAAAAGTATTACTTCTTTCACAACAACAACAACAAAACTTATTGACCCCAAACTTTTAAACAGTGTGTATATTATAAACTGCTGATATTAAAAATAAAGTGTCTTCCTGTCTCATGACCTTTTAAAAATATGTATGAGATTCTAATAATTCATTTAATTATTTTGTTGTTCGGCACCTTCAAGTCAAATAACATTTTTTAAAATATTTTTCAATAAAACGCCCTTTATTGCCAACTACCAGCTGTGTTTATATCATGGTCTTAACTTGATTTTCAATTCGAGACTAACCTGAAGCAAATTGAGAGCTGAGGCTACACCTCATTAGTTGTGTTTATCAAACACTTCTTCATGCTAACATTAATCTGATGTAAACACGCTCATTAGGGCCTCAACTCATTCCACGGCATGAGTCATTTAGGGCTTTAAGAAACTTTCTGGACCTAAAATTAGAGCTAATTGGTTAACAAAGGACATTTGCTATTTATTCAAAGAGTATTTCTTCATACTGAAATATTGAGCCATCATAGCCCCAGTCATCATCTCTCCTGTCAGTTGTGAGATATGACTTAACATACGCACCTCTGTGCGATTCCATCATTCAACTCCCATAAGGGAAGTCCAACAGCTCATCTCTCTTAGTCGAGCTCTGGCCCTGATAAACTGAACTAGGAAAACAATCGACCATAGCAATGACCGAGCAGCCAGTAGGTGTTTTGTCCTTGATTGTGTTTCCAATGCAAGTGCAAGCATACTCAGGGGATATACATGTCTTGAAACATAAATAATGAGACGATTAGCTAGGGCCTGACGCTACTAGCCTGATATCTCTCTCTCCCTCTCCTTCTGTCGATCTCTCTCTCTCACTCACTCCCACCCACCTTCTCTCATTCTCTTATATAGGGTGAATTAGGGTATTCTGAGAAAACCAATTTCTGTTGTCTACATTTCTTGCTTACAATCAGTTAGCTTTAGCATATTCTAGCTGGGCTGTCATGTAATAATGCCCTATTTGTTTTGGGCGTGGCAATGGAAGTAAATTGTAAAGGTCAAAACTGCAAACAATGTTCTAGATTACCATAATTCACCCAATATTGATCTAAGTTGTTAGCTGATTTGATTACTTTTAGAACTACTTCCCTTGGTGATGCAAAAATAACTGGCCATATTGGGCCTCATTCATGAAACTTTCGTAAATATGAGTAAATTCACGTGCACACTCATTCTCAGCATAATCCCCACCTATGAATTACAACTACGCAAATATCGTGGACTCTGGACTCCCTTCTCAGGTTTGGCTCCAGTATAATGTATAAATGCTAAAGAGACTAAATGGCCATATGCTTAACACTAAATATTCAATTAATGTGTGTCCTCCAAAGAATTTTTAACCAGCTAAAAAATATGCCAGACACTCTTCTGAAAATGGCCAGCTGGTGGCATTTAAGAGCGCTTTGGAGGCGCAGCTTTTCCAGCTGAGATGCTATAGTTGCTTTGATGATACTAGGGCTGGACGATTTATTGAAAAGTATTCAAAACCGAAATTCAGAACCTCTAATCGGCATAATTTGTCAGTTATTTCGGTTTTTCAATCCTGTTAATACTTTCCCCTTTAAAAACATACTTCCATGTGTGTAGTCACGTGTCTCCCCGATCCAGTCAGTGGCATGGAAGCAACATGAAGGCGAACTCAAACACACAGTCAACACACACAGATAGCGTGCGAGCGGCGAGCCCTGAAGTGGGATAACTTTTTCCATTTGCGTCTTAACTAAACTTTGTCTGTCGTATGTGTCCTTTTTTTATACCATCGGATGTGTATCATTATATCGAGCTACTGCGCTGATGCATTGTGGCATTGTGTAGCTTAGAAACTTAAAAGTTATAGCATATATATGTTCTACTTTTGAAGTAACTACTTACAACCCACAGCTTCACAATTAATAGAGAGATGGTATGACTAATTAACACACGCAGTCGTTCTCTCATTAATGCATTCAAATAAATGTACTGTCTGGTACTGTGCTAATTTATCTGTATCTGATTTTCAATGAGCAGAAATCTGTAAGAAATGCTACTGAAAGTGAGCTGTTATGTCGGACCACTCTTTCATTAGGAGAAATATACCTTTAATAGTCAAGCATATTTACAGTACAAACCTTGTAAGTGAACTATGAAGGCAAAAATAATAATATTAATCGTTCATTAATCGTAATCGAGGTAAAATGTTCAGTTAATCGAGATTTTGATTTTAGGTCATATCGTCCAGCCCTAGATGATACGGAATATGCCAGGCAGTAATGTGTAACTAGCATCTCATTTTGAAGAATATTAATTAATATAAAAATTGCAGTAACCAGAAATATTAACTTCTTCATTGTTTTTCAGCTGTTGAGGTATTTGTCCCACCCCTCCTCCACTGTGATTGGACAGCTAGGTAAAAAGTGACAGTGACAGCGCTCCGTTTTACCAAAAGTGGAACAGTTTTCAACTGTCAGTTTTCAGCTTTTAGCTAAAAAAAAAAAAAAAAAAAAAAAAAAAACGACAAGGGCAAAAAGACAGGGCAATCAAACTATTATTATGGTACATAGTGCATCAAAATGCATAGTGCAAAAAGAACACAGAACGTTTAAATGTTTTACGCACAATTTACACATGGTAGGGAGCATGTGTAAAATTTATTTTGTACCAACTAACATTTAGAAAATATAACATTTTCACGAAACCGAAAAGAATGGCTTTCGAATGATTTACATAAAAATGCGTTCTGCTCGTGTTTAGTGAATGTCTAAAATGTGAGTCATTCAAAATTAACTTCTTGTTTAAATAACTTTTATATAAAAGCAATATCACACTCATAATCATGCTTTTGGAATGAAATTAAGATGAAGAGAAGATGAAGTTTTTACAGTGATGCCATAGAAGAATAATTTTTAATTACCCAAAGAACCGTTCAGTGAATAGTTGTTAAAAATAACAATTTTTTCCTTAGAGTGCAGAACATTTAAATAATCTAAAGAAAGTAGAAAGTTTCCCTGGATGTTAAAGGTTCTTCATGGAACCATCGGTGCCAATAAAGGACTGTTATTTTAACAGCATATTCAACTTACTTGGTAACATATAACTGGTGAAATTAAAAAAATATATAATGAGGGCAAAATAAATCCAACGGTATAAAGGAGGTGTGCAATGCAACCATTTCATTCCACAAATGAAAAAGAAAAAAAGAAAAAAAACTTGTCAAGTATTCAATGCCGGAAGCCCTTCATGTGTTTAATTTGAAATTCCACACCGGTGAGCATCACAGTCTTTGCTCCAGTTTGATTTTCAGGACAACACAGAGATATTCGTTTGATAAGAGTGGTTCAAAGAATTTCTACAGAACCCAGCTGTCATTAATGTCCTGTACACAGCACACACACGATGGCATTAAGTTAAATATCCTTCTAAAATAGCACAATGTAGAACCACTAATTGAGCAATCAATGATCTGAGGCTTTTATGGAGAACGTTCAGACATTATTGTCGTTAGGCTAAACATTTTCCATCTAAAGCTATTTGAACGCAGAAGATTCCAGAGGCTAATAGACCTCTAATGCTTCAGGCATTAATAACACTTATGACTTTTACATGTTTAGGAATGCATGATAATTCAATTATATTTATTCCACTTAAACCCTTTCAAAAGCTTTCTTAATTTGAAATCTTGATTTATTCAACATCGTCCTCATTCTAAGCTTTACCCTGTGCTGGAAAAAGCAGCAGTCTGGGTATGTGCTATGGTTATTTATGTTTTTAATTTTTAGATTTTTACAAATCTTCCTTTAAATTAAGATTAATTACATTAAAACATGTTAAACCTAACCTTATGGATTTTACAATTTAACTTACAATTTAATTAAGTCCCTTAATTAGCTTTAAAAAAAATGAACTTCTTTTGTTTACATCCACATATAGCCTTTACAGGCTTGTATACTGAAGTAATGACTAACTAATTAAGCAAAAGGTAATAAAGTGGTGCACCACCATCAACACAAATGTTTTATTTTAAGATATTTGATTTAAATATCAGGGACTCATTTAGAAATCTTTAAACACAGCCATACATTGTAAAGTCTCAGAATATCTCTGTTGTTTTTTTGTAATGTACAAGTAAGATGTATTTAAATCCTAATACTTTTAATTCCAGTAAAGGGCTCAAAGTACACATGTCCTGTCTAATTCTAAAATGTCAGACTCTGTCGACTTTAAGTTCCATTCCAGAGTGCAGGAAAACTTCAGCAAGACAGTGTTTGCGTGGGAGAATTACTGCTTATCCTCATTGTTGCTCACACAGCTCTGGCTAAGCCGACAATTGCTGTCACCTTGTGCTCGGGGAGCTTCGCTATTAGCATCTCCGGGAGGAACAAGCGAGCACGTATATGTGCTCCGGCAACCTTTTCCACTGCCATCGGCTTGTCCGCCTCACCCACCCATCCTCCCGTGCAGAACCCTCCCATCATACACTTGTCAGGAAGCATATGTCTGGTGTTTTATGAGATCCCTTTCATGCATCTGACAGGAAGGATAGACACTACTAAGTTTTTACTGTACCCTTGGGCCCTGTTCAACCTTTGGCGGAAGGTAAATGGGGAGAATGAGAATATAATATCTGACACAAATTTACCTTCAATCTATGTCACCGCACACCTACCTATGTTACCACAAGCGAGTTATGAATTCGTAACAACCTAGGTGTGTTTCCACAGAGGCAAACAAACTGCAGATGGACTGTAAAAAAAAAAAAAGTTGTCAATAAAACAAACATTATCGGAAATACTATTTCAGTCTTTCTACTTAAAAATTTCATGTTTAATCAAGTGTTACTTGTCATTTCTTTGTAATTATTTGTGAAATCTACTAGCAATTTCTAAAAGAGAAAATTCTTTCTACTCAAATTTTTGACACACTGCATTTCTGTTTTCAAAGAAAAGATGACAGAATGTCTGACACATGCACACACACACATTTAAGCTTATAAACTGTTCCAATGTCACACATCATTATCTTTCCTCAAATGTCTCATACAAGGAAAAGAGTGTTAAGAGGCCAGGAAGCAGAATTGATTCTCTCTCAACTCAGATCTGTAGCAGATGCAAACTTGTCCCTCTCTGCAACGCCACTGTGAGAGCAAGGTACTTAAAAGTCATTCAGGCACAAGGGATGTTGGGCTAGGAGCCCTGCCTAGCATGCGAAGTAAAATTATGTACCTAGAAACGCACTCTCACACACACACACACACACACACACACACACACACACACACACACACACAAGCTGCCGGTTTCCACCAGCAGGGGGAGATCTGACATTGAGAAAGCACAACTGTACTTTTGTTGACTCCTATAGTCTGTCTCTAGCAAAAAATAAAGCCAGTGGAGCATTCACAGATACACACGTATGTTGAGGAGAGAGCGTCTGACTAACCCCAATGTTGCCATCTCCATCTGCGCCTGGCAGCGTGGTCCAACAGCCCTGCCAAATGAGCGTGTCAGTCAGGTTCAGTTCAGCCAACTCTTTTCCCGCTTTTCTCTCCTCCCCTTTTGGGCTGTTTATCACTTCATCTAATCCTCAGCTCTAACTCAGCACAACTTCCCTCAACACCTCACCTCACATCAGCTGCAACTAATAATCTGGCATTAAAAGTTTCGAACTAGACTTTAAACTTGAAAACAGCAGCCATGTTGCTTAAAAACTCCTCTTGTGCACACAATGTTTACCCAACATATCAGTAATATATATATTTAAATACTCTGATTTATATTGCTTAGCTGTATCTACATCAGCGTTTTCCACTAGTCCAACCATGTGGCACTTTGCATGTGGAAGGTTCTTTTCTATTCTATTCCATTTGAAAGTTTGCACACCAGCAAAATGAGCCAGCCTCCATTTATGTTTCGTTAACTTTTTGTGTACAAACGAAAAAGCACCATATATTTGGCATATCATTAAGTCCAACACATTCTACACATCACTGGCAATAAATAACAGAAGTAATTATCCAACTCACCTGTAAATCTTGTACTTGGTTGTGAAGCCCTGTTGATAACGCTCCACAAATTCTGCAAATTCCTGTGAGTGATGAAAAGGCCCTTTATCTGAAAGGAGCCACCCAAATGGACCAGCGGCATCATGGGAGGCTGCCACAGGGGCTAGAACCCAGCAGTGAAGGCTTAGTACAACACACACCCATAGACTCATCAGATACGCCAGTCTAAAATCAGTACACTGGCAGCTCATGCTTCACCCTGCGACTCGACATTCTCTCCGAACTTTCCTTGCCTTCTGAAACAACAAAGACAATAAAGTGAATTCAAGTATACTAACTGTTTCCTGACATTATTTTTTTTTCAAACACAGCTGTAAAGACAGTTAAAGATCTTGGATCTTCAGTCTGGGGTACCTAAAGTCTAGGAGGTGTGTGGAGAAGATTTAGACATATAAAGTGTAAATTCTTCTGACGTTTTTAATTATTATCTCATTTGAACTTTTTTACTATCGTTCTTTTAAGCAATAAATAGTGTAGTAATGGTAGTTTTTATTTTTTAATAAAAGCCTTTATGAAGTGCTACCAAGAAAATCTAGCTTCTTAAAGGCGGGGGTCCCTGGGTTGTCTGAGAATCTGGCTGGGGGGGTCCCTGGGTCTTTTAAGATTGAAAACCCCTGACTTAACTTAGCCTATAAAAATAGAATTAAGCTATTCAAATATATTTCCTTACACAGGCACATACATTGTCATTGCCATTTTCCATCCAAACTGGGTTTTAGAAATATTCTTTTCATCAATAAAATTAAGTCACATGCATTTCTATATTGCAAATAATAGGATTATGTTAATATTATGCTTGTAATGAGTATTTTCAATTATTATTTAAAAAAAAATAAAAAAAAATAATAATATATATATATATATATATATATATATATATATATATATATATATACATATATATATATTATTTTAAATATTTCATTATAATTATACTTGTAGATTAATTATTATACTTGTAGAAAAATTAATTATTATAGTTATAGTAAGTTTACCTTGTCCAGTTGTCCGATGTTTCAACCACTGAAGTCAACAACCTCTACAGTTTTACTATTAGAGGCAAATGATTGTAAACGCAAAGCATAGGGAAATTGTTGAGGGTGACCTTTAAAGATTTGGCTCAGTTCAACTTGTTTTAAACACCATCGCGATGCGAGAAGAGCCCTGGCAACCCAGCATCCAACTCTCTGCTTCCACTATCGTGTATATTTCCAACGTCTTGTGCCGTATAATCCGGGTGAACAGAAGAAAAAAACTATCGCGAGGAGAAGCGGTCGCTCTGTCTTCACTCTTCTCTCTCCAAGTAGACAGCTCTCTTATGAATTGGAAGTTACGCTGAAGCAATCCCATAACCATTAACGACTGACGCGATTAAAGTCTACCGTTTCTCCTCGATGTATTAACTTAACCCGGTGCCCAAGAAGCACTATGTAAATGTAGACTCCAGAGGTCCACTCTGTGCAACTGCGCGTATGTCGGATGCTCAAACTCGACGGTTCCCATACACACCATGAAAATATCCAATTTATTTCAGAGACAAGCCTCCTCCACTCCTCATTGGCTGTTCGCGAGCAAGAGGGGCGGGGTTAGGCTGCTGAGAGAATGTACTTTGTCAGGGTGAGTTTGAACATTATGTGCTTGTCATGAAAATAATATTAGCCTATACTTAGCTATTTATGAATGGGATATTTATGATACAAATAGTAGCGTACTCGAGCTGCAAGATCTAAATTGTATTATTCATTCGAGTCGTTATCAGGCTCACATCCGTAACAGCCGTAAACTAGAAAATGGCTTGAATTGAGGTGTTTTGGGTTTACTGATACATCACTGTTATGCTGTAACTTCTGAGCTCTGTAACTTTTTGCTAATATAGATATCACTGTTAACTGTCACAGTCAACCGAACCTAATAAGAGAATAACTTGATAAGAGAATGAAGAAGAAAATATTTCTTAACAAATTGCCAGTTTTTCATGGTACTCTAGGAACATGTAAAAAAAACTGGAAACTAATTTACACACCAATACAATTGTGATATTGCAACAACACTTACCAATATGTTTTACATAAAAATTGTGGGTTTAATAAAGTATGTTAACACATATCAAGGGAACATGAAAATGTATCGCAAAACAGAAATCATGCAATGGTGGCTTGTCTCTTTGCATTATTATGCATAAATCAACATTTCTAACAAAAATAATTGCACTGTAAGTCTTTTCAAAACTACCTAACCCTATAAGGTTGCACACAACATTGGTTAATTCTATCAATTAACATTGAAAACTTCTATCCAGACCTGCAGCAGATGCAAACTTGAATAAGTAGCCTATTTCACGAGTTTGTGTGCCCATATAATGTTAGCGTAAGTGGTAAACAGATTTGGCTTGCTGTCTGCTATAGAGGGGCTCGGAAAGAATATCCTACTCAAGCTCCGATTGCCCCCAATAACAGGCAAAATTAGTACAAAAGGAGGAGAAGGGGAGGAGGAGGGATGCCAAAAGAACTAACAACAGGAAGAGGTAAGATACTGTTTTTTTACCTTGGTATTAATTGTAAGATTAGATGGGCGTACTCCTCCCGAAATTACGCTTATTAACTTTACATTATTTTATATCAAACAGTGTAAAAGCAGAAGTTTATCATTAAAGGGTTAGTTCACCCAAAAATGAAAATTATGTCATTAATTACTCAAGATCTTTGTTCATCTTCGGAACACAAATTAAGATGCGTTTAATAAAATCCGATGGCTCAGTGAGGCTTCCATTGCCAGCAAGATAATTAACACATTCAAATCCCCAGAAAGCTAAGACATATTTAAAACAGTTCATGTGACTACAGTGGTTCAGCCTTAATGTTATGAAGCAATGAGAATACTTTTTGTCTGTCAAAAAAAAATAAAAAAATAACCAATTTATTCAACAATATGTTGGGCGATTTCAAAACACTGCTTCATGAAGCTTTGAAGCTTTATGAATCTTTTTGTTTCGAATCAGTGGTTCGGAGCGTGTATCAAACTGCCAAAGTCACACCCCCCAGTGGTGAACCATTGAAATTTCGAAGCACTTATGACGTAGTTAAACCTTGTTCACTGAAAGCATGTGACGCAGAAAAAGTATTCTTGTCGCTTCATAAAATTAAGGTTGAACCACTGTAGTCACATGAACTGTTTTAAATACGTCAATATGTTAAAGTGTTAACTATCTTGCTGGCAATGGAGGCCTCACTGAGCCATCGGATTTTATCTCAAATATTTTAATTTGTGTTCCGAAGATGAACGAAGGTCTAACGGGTGTGGAACGACATGAGGGTGAGTAATTAATGACAGAATTTTCATTTTTGGGTGAACTAACCCTTTAAAGCAGATTATCAAAGGAGTACACTGGACTGACAATGCTGACATCTGTTTTAAACAAGAATGAGCAGAAGCAGTCTGACATTGGCTTCCAATTGATTCGCAGTGATCGACCGTGTGAGGAAATGAGCAATCTTGGGAGGAAAGGAAGGAGAAGAAATCAAAGACAAAATCAAATCAAGTCCACACAGTGAGAGAGTGAGAGAAATATCAGCACCGTTTTTGCCGAGATATTTTCAGATGATGCGGATAGTGAAAAGCCATCCAGCAGATCAGTGGATTGTGTAGAAAACAGCTGTTTGACAAAGCTGAGAAGGCACTCTTTAAAACCAGTCGACTGCTGTAGGCGGAGTTGAGATCTAGATCATGGTATAGTGTTTGAGACGACAAAGCAGGGACATTTGTCAATGCATAGACAGGAAGTCATTACAACAGGTAAATATTCCCTTAAAATGCAGCCTTGATGGAGCCAGTGATATGTTGTCTTGTTGAAGGGTAATCAAGGAAGCAAACTAAAGATAATGTTTTAATTAGCTACCATCATGACAGCTGAGGCAGGGTATTTCTGCATATCTCATTGGATGCATTATGCTTATTCGCTTTTTTTCCTCATTTCTCTCTCTCCCTCACTCCGCCCTACAATGGCTCCTGTAAATAGGTTAGACTGTGAAAACATGAGAATCTTTGGAAAATGTAATTGCAGGCAAGAGAATTTCACTCCTGCAAACACTTCTGCTCTCGCTTGCATAATTAGCTTGAAGATGCACGTTACATATTAACTAACTATGTGAAACCACGTAAAAGTGATGTTTATCAGTGTAGCATGTTGGCACCAAGAGGTTTCACAGGCTATTAATTGTCATAAGCAGTGTGTGAAGCTTTAATCTCAGCCACTGCATGTGTAGCTGAAGTGTCAGACTCTCTTCTGGCTGTATGAATCACCCGAATAGTGATGAGGCCAAGCCAGTGTCATGCTCTCCTTCTCTAATGACTCTGACATATGAGCTTTGTTTCACAGTAACAAGCACCATTGCTACAGCTAGAAATGTCTAATGATGATGTCTGAAAAAAACATTAACCCCCCCTTTTTCAATGCCACGTGGTCAATGTGCAGGCCCATAAATCAATCCCCAGCGTTGCGAGTTTGTAAGTGGTTTTGTTTAACAGCTAGCTTGCAAACATCAGAATCCTATAAAGAAACAATGGGTTTATAAATGCTTGTATGCCTCAAAAAGGGGTGAAAATCATAAAGTCTTAATTCTGTTAGCTCAGTGTACAAGCATGAAATTATCACTGCATGGATTATTTTATATTTTAATATTGTAATGCTAAATAGCACCTTTGTAAATTCCTATAAATAAGCATCCAATCATATTTCATCTTGGTACACTGTAAAAAATGATTTTCATTATTTGTGATCATAACATTTCTTTTGTTAAATCAACAAAACCAATTGACTTCATTATATTAACTCAAATTTTTAATGTCAATGAACTCAAAATTTTCAATGCAACCAGGTAACTTACTTTTTTAAGTTAAACCAACAATTCTTTATTTACAGTGTAGATGTGTGATCAATTTCATGTAATGCACAAAATAAATTGTATCACATTTGTCCCCTCTTAGTGTAAGATGATACAGTATCTGACATACTGTATGTTGAAAAAGATAGCTCTATAGAAAGCAATATTATTAAAGAAAAAAACTAAAGAATTCAAAAATAACCTATTGTTGGAAAAATAAATAAATAAAATAAAAAGGATGGATAAAAGAATAAAAAGGAGAGTACTGTCATTCCAGACCTCAGGTCATTTGCTAATGGAATTTTTTTTTTTAATAAACCACTAAAGAGATGCATTATTTGTGTGATGTTCTGCCCTCAAAATAGATCCATCTTGATATTAGATTCTGTCATGGTTGAGAGGCAACACAATTTTCCCTTCTTACTTGCGGCGTGACTTTTTGCTTGAATAAGGTGGACTAAAAAGGACTTTTGGTGGCATTTGTCTGGGGAATGAACAGATTGTACAGGTCATTGATAGAAAATGGCATATCGCAGCACAATGAATTGTAGTAGTTGCTTGATGAATGGCACAGTCCAGAGGGTGAGCCTGGTGGACATCAGTCTGAAAATATCAAATAGCTCAAGAGTTTCCTTCTTATTTTATCCATATTGTTTGTTCATATAATAGCTTTATCGTTAGCATGACAATAGAAAGAAATTGAGATATGTATGGCTGGGTATACAGTACACTAGAACAGTGTTGGGTCAGAGTTTCATGCAACAGGAAAAAAAAAAAAAATACTAAACTAAAACTAATCATATAGAGCTTATAAACTATTCAAAGGGAGGAGAAAGTGCTGCCCATCATTTACTGCTGACGTCAACAGTTGCATGTTCTATCAGTCTCTACAGTATTTTAGTCCATAATCATCTGTCACTTCCAGATTCCAGCATGTCACACAGTCTGCTCTCATCCTCAAAACAATAAAACTACACATAAATAAAATATGGCCCAGGCTACAATTAATTTGGGCTCACTTGCTATGAGGATATAACATTAAACAGGATTGCTACTGTGTGGGTCCCGATTTCATCTGTAATTCTGCAAAGTATAATCTAAGTCTTTTAGCAAAATCAGTTCAGAACCATTGCACTAAAACAAGTGCAATTTCAAGAGCAAAACTCAGTAAAATCCGATATAAACACTGAAGTAACAACCATTCTTTTTCTATTTGCAAATTTGTTTAGTGCAAATACATATTTTAATAAGATTACTAAACAATACTGACATCTAATGCATGATAAATGTGACATAACTATCACTTTTCCTGCTTAAATAGCAGATAAAATGTTTCTCTTAGAGTAAAGATCAAAATAATAACAGCATAATCTTCTCAAACAAACGTTAAATCTTGCCAAATGAGAGGCTTAGTTATTAAAGGGCCGTTTAATAAAGATCTCAGTTTGAACATCATCTTTCTTTGCCATCTGTCTTTAAGTAATCTCTGTCAATGAAAAGGCTGGCAGCATTCTTAGTTTGGCTCGCTATCCTTTACCATGCAGCCAAAAAAAAAAAAAAACTGAAAAACAACGGAGTCCTTAACAGACTAGCACTACGCATATTGTGACTAGAAAACAAACAATACTGTACGAGTGATCCGATGGTACTCTAGCACTAAGTCTTATTACAATACAGTTCGGAACACAAAATGCTTCATCATTCAGATCAACAAAATAGGGATGATGGGGTTGGAAGTTTAGTAGAGGAATATTCTGGGTTCAATATAAGTTAAGCTCAAACAGCGGTATTTATGGATTAATATTGATAACCAAAAGTTACTGACCACTTGTGCAAAAATCTGGGATACAGTGATGTTACGATACACAGGAGGTCGGAGACACATGTAAAGTTTACGATGTTTATTGAGACAACCAGAGCAGTTAGCAGGTGAATATTTCAGATGAAGTTTCCAGACAGAGTATTTATCAAGACAGTGATACTTGACTTGATCTTCACACCAGGTGCGATGAAGGCAGAGAGACGTGGAGCCAGAGAGAGAATATATCAAGACAGGAATACTGAGCTTGATCTTCACACCAGATTCAACGATGATCAGGAGACTTGGAACAGAGACAGCACACTCACGGAGGACTGGAGAACACGGGGGATCTAGGAGACACACTGGAGACAGGTAAGGAGTCCGGAAGGTAAGCATTTAGGTTAGTATGCATTAACGAGACCGGACAATGACTGAGTAACTGTGAGTGTCTTTTATGGTGCTGTTGACTGGACTGGTGATGAGTGTCAGGTGCGTGTGATCAGTACACTGGTGAAGGAATGCGACGTGATTGGCTGGGTGCAGAGCCTGGTGTGTCTGTGACAGAGGACTTGCAATGGAAGTGACACGTGTTTGCTGTGTAGTTGAATCCAAGGATGAGATGTGTGATGCAGAATGAACAAATAATCAAATAAAATGAATGTTAACGCGAGACAATGAACAGAGGAAAAATAAGGGCTTAAATACACTGAGGAAGATAATCAATGTAACATCGAACAGGTGTGTAACTAATCATTAACCATGACAATGAATGAATGACTAGGGCTGCGTTCCAGTTCGGTTTTAGACACACACTTGCGAACTTCCCTACACACTTCCCCTCGGGGGAATCCCTGCCGCCATTTTGAAGTGCGTTCCACTTCGTGAAGTGGACTAGGGAAGTTTATATGGACAGACCCTCGCTCCCTCGATTTTGACCAAGTCAACTTCATATGTACACTTCAGGCAGCTCCATAACCCACAGTGCAACACGATTGTGACGTCACCATATATCGCGTTTAATTTACCCCACCACAAACAACTCTATGATATATTAATTATTTTTTAAACATTTAAAACACACATATATACATATAGAATGCTGTATTAAACAATTTTGTAAGGGGAAAAAATAAATAATAAATAAGCTCCATTGCGGATTCCAAGTGATCAAGGGCTTAAGACGTTCCAGTTCAGCCCATACAAAGGTTCCGCCAGAAGTGGGCACTTGTGCAACGTAAACAATGACGTACATCCGAGTCAACGAGACCGAGTGAAGTTAGCGAGGGAAGGGCATTTAAAAACCGAACTGGAACGCAGCCCAAGGCTGTGTTCAAAATCGCCCCCATTCACTATACCCTACCTACATTACTCCAATAATCCACTTGAAGGAGTGAATGATAACGAGTGATTGAATTTGGACACTGAGTGCGCCGGGATGTTGCTTTTGCATAGTTTAATAATCATTTGAAACTAGGCAAACCGGCAGCTCCAGTAGTAATGAAAAGACTTATCTTAAATTCTGTCATGGAAACTAGCAAGTATAAATGAAAAGCAATTTATATCTGTATCATATTATGCTGCACCCACATTGGACCAATGGTTTGGAAAATGGATGGATGGATGATTCAGCTGTGGGCACCATTGTCTGGTGAGATGCAGGAATTAATTCGGCACGACCCTCACAGTGCATTATGGGTATTGTCTAGCTGTTGAGCGTACATCAGTTGTAGGCCTACACTCGTTTATGAAGTGCATTATGGGATTGAATGAGTGCACTCAAAAACATCCACTATAGTTACGGACATTACTACAAATGTCTGTCCCCTCAAATAGTGCTTTATTTAAGAGTATGGGGCGATTTCGGACACAGTCTAGACCTCAGGCAAAAGGTGAT
The DNA here is from genome assembly GCF_024489055.1 of Chanodichthys erythropterus. Classification (NCBI taxonomy): domain Eukaryota; kingdom Metazoa; phylum Chordata; class Actinopteri; order Cypriniformes; family Xenocyprididae; genus Chanodichthys; species Chanodichthys erythropterus. Next base: position 23,436,269 of record NC_090241.1, read on the forward strand.
GTGATGAGTAGTAGCTCTGTATGCTTTCGATCACTCTCGTGGTACTTTGAAGCCATACTCCTATCGGTCTGCACCGCGTGTGCCTCATATGTCCTGAAAAGTGAAGCTGCGGGCTCTTTGATCGCCCCCTGGAGGCTGGATTCAGTACAGGTCATAAACCCCGCCCGCTCAATGCAGACGAATGAGACTTAGGTTAAAACATAAAAATAAATTATACTTCACATAAAATTCTCAGAAAGATGGTTTTGGTCATTTAAGGTAATTGTTATCACGCTGATATGTATTCAATTGTTTGTTTTTGTGATAAGTTTGATTTTAGCTAGCAATTTGGTGCTATAGAAATGGGGCGTGTCGTCGTGACTCACAGTTGATTGACAGCTTGTCTGAGGACTGTCGGAGCTTCGAGGGGAGATTGAAGATAAATAAATAACTATTAATTTTCAATTCCTGTGTTATTTCCCACCGACAAAATGAGCTGTTCAGCAGTAAACTGTACTAACTGACCTACAGGATATGATGGATATCTGAGCTTTTCTCTGTAACGTTAAATGTGGACTTCATAAGCTAATTAATAAACGTTAATTAGTTAAGATAACATGCCTAACATTAGCCATGACGGAAAAAAAGCAGGTGATCGTTATCTGGCAGTTTTATGGGTATAAAATAGCAGGATAAAACTAATTATAGCCTACTCTAATTATAGAGCACTGTCTACAGCAATCGATCTCCTGTAACGTTAGTTTAAACATTTTATTTAAAATGGCAGGACTGTTTCTGACATTTTAGAGTTTCTAGAGGCATATTATATTGAGTTCATCTACTGAATTTGCTGTTTCAAAAATATTATTGCTCTAAAAAAAGAATAGCCTATTATTTTATAAGTTCTGGGCTCCACCGACGAGTCTTTCTGCGCATGCCCTGGTTCCAAACTTTTTTTTTTTTTTTGACGTTTTTGCGTAATGTGTCAGCGCCCATCTCCGTCCGTTTGGGCTTCAGTTCAATACTATGGAAGGAAGCGGCGTCGCGGCGTCCATCTTTTTTTACAGTCTATGGTCTGCACAGTGCCGCTTCAAGTCAAACACACCTGGTACAACTCGTAGCTTACATAGTCATAGTCAACAAGTCGACAAGCTTACAAGTCGAAATTACACATTGTGTAAGGCTTTTTAACAGTTCAGAATCGTAATTACGGCATGCTTTCGACTGAAAACTAAACAAGACAGAACCTTAACATGACCGTGACATGCTGTCGATTGAGCTTGTTTTGTACTGAACCCGGAATATTCCTTTAATTCAAAGACTGGACCTTATGTAAACTACAGTGACTTCCATCTACTTTTGTAACAATTTTGCACTTAAGTGCTCATCTTGCATGCAGTACCATTTAACAACTTGCTGTCATCAATATTTTGATTTATTAAAAGAGGAAAGGACTACTAATTAATCTATGAGGAGAAGCAAATTATCTGCTATGTATCAATGCACTATGTCACTTTTGTTGTTGAAGAAGTAATTTCAAATGTTTACAACAGTCTCAGGGCTGTTTGTACTCTTGAAGTTCTGTTAACTCGCCCTTAATCGAATGGTTGATCTCACTTATTTCCTGAGATATCAGAGTAATTGAATGGCAGTTAGGGCAGCAGTGGGGATTCGATTCACTCTAGGGGAATAGCCAAGGCAGAATCAACAAGGAAGTGTTCAAATGACCTACTGAAACAGGGCCAAGGTCTTGCTGCTGCCCATGAAACTGTTTATTTACTTATTACTTGCTTCAGTTTCTTTCAAAGTTGTTTGAGATATTTGGTATTTTATATAACAGGTATTCCTGAATAAAACAATTGTCTAGGTAAACATTATCAGTTCAATAACAGTAATTTAACTAAGAGTGGTGTCTTTGGTAACATCAAGGACAGAAGTCAAGCCTGGTGATTTAAATTAAGCTTTTATCTAATGTGCCCATCACCTTTGGCAAAAGGAGAAGTCTTATAGGACATTCTTCATTCACTGAATGATGGTGCAGTAAATTAACCAAATCCCACTGCAGAAGTGTCAGGTAATGATTTCCCTAATTACTCTTTAATTCAATTTCAGAATATATTGACACCCTTCAGTGCCTTTTGCATTTCTTTCCCCCCTCTCTTTGCACTCTATCTCCCTCTCTCACGTACGCACAAACATACAACTCCCATTCTTTCTCTGGAGAGACACCAGACTCCTTTCATGCATGACTTGTTACTGTTATAACTCTTTATTTCTTTTATGGTTCATGACCTCTTGCCAGCTTTGCTGCAGTGCAACAATTTCTTTATTGCAAAAAAAAATAAAAAATAAAAATGTGCCAAGTTGGCAATAGAAAGAACAGAAATCTTTCTACCCTGTGCACTATGTATTCTTCATATGTGTGTGAGTGGTCATAAGCGTTGGGCAAAAATCAGAATTTAGGAAGTGGCTCCTATTCACTGGGTTAAAAATTCAATTGAATTGGCCAGACCCGCACAGACCGGATTAAACAGAGAGGAGGAAAACATTAGTGAATTGCAATTCAACATAGTCACACAAAAGAGGAATTTAATTTCAGTTTTATTAGTTAGTTTCACTTCAATTTCATTCATTTTTCAATTTCACTATTATTTATTCACTAATATATATATATATTTTTTTATCAACCATTTAGGCATATTTTTAACAGAGAAATAAAATTACTCTCTTAAAAGTTAAAGTTTTAAGTGTTCAATGCAGCACCAAAATGAATACATTTGAATATCTTGATTATGTATTATTCATTAAGTCTCTCTGGCATATGGAACTGAAACTTTTTCTAATACTGACCATTGTCCAACGCTGTATAGCCGCTCATCCTGGTAACTGAAACAGATACCACTTTCTTATCCACCATACCACCACAGATTCTCTCCAGTCTTGTTAACACGGTAGATTTTAAACCACGGCTGTATTTTACTGATGCAGTTGCATTATATTGTATGTCTTTTTGGTGTTTAACATTTATTATAGTAAAATATATATTCTAGGGATGCTCATTTCGGTTAACTTTCTCGACCGACAACCGACGCTCGTTATCCGATTATTAACCGTTAACTGATAAGATTAAAATGTTGTATAGCGTATATGATGATAATATGACATATATATGACATTAAATAAAAAAATACAATTGACGAGTGTCTGTGTCTTCCACGGGTTTATTTTAACATGCAAACAGCAGCATAGAACAGATAAACAACAGAACCTGGATTCACATTATCAAATTCGCACCTGCATAATTTAAATAAAAAGGCATAAAATAAATAGGCCTACACTAAATATTTTTCACTTAAATGTTTAACAAATTAAGATGACAAAAAAAAACACGGTGAATCGATTGAAGCTTTGAACAACCGGTATTTTAGACATTTTTTCCGTCAAATAAAAATAGCAGGCCTACCTCAAGGATTGTTATTTGTTATGACCACGGACGGTGTACGGTGTCCATTAACTACAAATCCTCACGAAAACTTCAGTCAAGCCAGCTCGCGCGTCAATCTGAGAGACCAGCCTCTTACCTTAAAGTGTCAAATTTCTTGGTTTCTGAATGGACGGTTTTGCTTGATTGACAAACGCTAACGTTCGGCCACGATTTATATACCATCGTCCTGTCCTAAAACGTTAGCACGCTGTGATCGATTGCTTGGAGATCGCGTGTTTCTCTGTTCGAGAGCGCATTTCCTCTTCTTCACATCTGCGACAAAACAGTTGATTATTTATGAAGGAAAGCTCACAGAAACGTGAAAATGGTCTCATTTGAAAGAAAATGTCCTAAGCTAAAAGATGATATATTGTGACTGATTGAAGCAGCCCTTATCAAAAGTGCGGGGGGGTCGATTTCTGTCTTTTCAAAAGTGCGGGGTCGTCTTGACCCCCCTGTCCCCCGTGCCTATCGAAATGGTCAGTACTTCTTTTCGCTCGCTTCATTTTGCTTGTTGCTTAGCGAAATATGTCTGGCACGTGTGAAACGCCCCGCGAGTTAACAAATAAGCATAACTATATATAGCATATTTTTCTTTAACCATGCAGCAAAAAAACAAAAAACAAACAAACAAACAAACAAACAAAACAAAAAAAAAAACGTTTAACTGATAGTATTAATCGGTTAAAATTATTACTTTCGGTTAACGGTTAAACGGTCAATGTGAGCATCCCTAATATATTCCCATACAGTATCTTGCTACTAGGTAAAATATCAGAATGTCTATTTACACCAAGTGCAAATAAACCACCTTGTTGGCAGATGCTATTTACACTAACTCTGCCCACCACTGTCTAGTTGAGCCAGACCAAATAACAAAAGAAATTCAGTTGGTTACTGGAGCATTGTCTTGGAGAGTAAGGTGTTGGTGTTAACTTTTGACACAACCGACCCGAGTTCAAATCTTTTTCCGAACTCATTCTTCTCCCTTTTCCCATCACATATCAGTTAAGAGATGCATTTATTTTAAATAAAAATTAAGTAAAAATTCAAAAAGTGATTTGAAGCAAAAGATTTGTAAAGCTTCAAAGCAGTGTTTTGCAATTGGCCATTACTATATATTACTGAAAAGTCGTTATTTTGTTTTTTTTGGCGCACAAAAAGTATTCTCGTCGCTTTATAATATTGGGGTTGAACCACTGTACTCATGAACTGTTTTAAATATGTTTTTAGTACCTTTTTGGACATCTGAAAGTGTAAATTGTCTTGCTGTCAATGGAGGCCTCACTGAGCCATCGGATTTCATCAAAAATATCTTAATTTGTGTTCCAAAGATGAACAAAGGTCTTACGGGTGTGGAACGGCATGAGAGTGAGTAATAAATTACATAATTTGAATTTTTGGGTGAACTAACCCTTTAAGTTTTAAATTGAACTGATAAGGGAAATAATATTTCCTAATAAACTAATAATAACTAATAATATTTCAAAAAGGTTTGATGCAACATTTCAAAGCTTTAGATGTGCATACAAACTACATTTACAGGAGTTATTAGAATGTCTTTGAATTTCATTCCGTAGTTCTACTTTTTTAAAATGAATAAATGTGAATTATAATGCACCCTGTCTGCTAACTCAATTCAAATTCAGGGAAAGCATTCTCAATTTAATTCTTCATGGCACACAATGCTGATGATACCTTCCCCTGATTAGGAACAAATGTCCCTGCAAGGAACACCACACAACGGGAGAAGTTGCAGTTAGCCGCAGGGTACATTAGCATGGAAGTGAGACAGAGAGAGAGAAGTCATTGTTAGGATAGCACACAATATGTTTTCTTCACCTAAACTATTGTGAGAGAAATTAGCATAATGCTGGCCTGGCGAGGATTTTTCTAAAAAAGGGGGGAAGGCACTGCAGTGAGAAGGAACAGAGGAACAGATCAGGACTTAGAGCTGGAACAGGTGCAAATGCACAGCACAAAGAAGGCAAACAGAGGAGTCAGTGTTCAGCTCTGTCAGAGGAGTGAAATATTTAAGGGATTTGGAAACAGTGAGCGTTCTTAGGCCCCCCCAGCCATCACTGTAGACTGCTGTGCTTGGCCAGAAAAAAAAAAAGCAACTGAGGGAATGGCAAAGTCTGTGTGATTCTGTGTCCCTCCTAGACCCAAGCGCCCTAAAACCAACACATATGATTGATCTTGCATGCTTTTAAAAAGTAAGTTGTTATCTTTCTTGCAGGGTTAGATGAAATGTCAAATTCTTTAAGACAGGTTCATGTAAAATGCATTTTCTTAACATCTCTATTTTGCAAGCATTGTGTGTCTTTGCTTCTCACAGTCCACCTTTTATTCCCTGCATGTGTGCAGAATTAAAAAAGCTTTACACCTAAAGAAATACAAAACTCACATGAGAGTCTAATCTATCTATCTATCTATCTATCTATCTATCTATCTATCTATCTATCTATCTATCTATCTATCTATCTATCTATCTATCTATCTATCTATCTATCTGTCTGTCTGTCTGTCTGTCTGTCTGTCTGTCCGTCCGTCCGTCCGTCCGTCCGTCCGTCCGTCCGTCCGTCCGTCCGTTTTAACAGGCATGAAAGTTTTTTTGTTTGTTTTGTTTTTGTCCACAGTGCATGTCCATCTATCCATCCATCTGTATCCAGTTTAACAGGCATAAAAGGTCATTCATTCATTCATTCATTCATTCATTCATTCATTTGTTCATTCTAACAGTGCATGTAGTAATAACATCTACCAGCAGGGGCTCATGCTAACCAGCTGTCCAGTGCTAATTTTCCCATTAACTTTTTTTTTTTTACTCATTGATCATGTTTCATACTTGTTGAGCTTCTATTTATAAATTAAAATAAAATAGCTTTTTTTTTTTTGCATGCTCTCAGTCTTTTAAAAATCACAGAACAGCACAATGAAACACTTGAATGAATGCATTATCTCATTGAAATTCAATGACATTAAATTTAATATTTAATTAACTGAATAAACATTCACTAATACATTATTAAAATAAAAGCTGTTTCTGTTAATATTAGTTCATGGACCTGAGCTAACATGAACTAACAGTTGCTCAATGTTAGTTAATACAGTAAATAAACATTAACTTTGGGACCTTATTGTAAAGTGTCACCCAGCACTTATATAGTGATTAAAACACATTTAATAGAAAGAAGTAAAGGAGTGAGTTCCTTGGGGCCCAAGCATGATGGTGTGAGGACCCTATTGCAATTGCTTGGTCAATTATTCTTCTTCTCCAAAATGAATTCTTCTCCAGGGCCCGCCAGGTCGCCACATACCCCCATTGCCCCTCGCAAGCCGGGGGGTACTCCGGCGACTTCGCTCTACTCCCCCCCGGGGGCCTGTCTCGGCGGCCGCAGCACCTGGGGGTAAGGACACACGAGATGAGAGAAAGGAGACGGAAACAAGGGGAGCGACAGGACGAGAGAGTGGAGAGAGGAAAAAGAAGGAAAAAAAAAATTCTGGGTCCGGTTCCCAGACACACTGCCGCTTGGTCCTCAGCCTGCCGAGAGGCTCTTCCTCGCGGTGCCATGCGATGGCACTGGACGCTCGGTGGACAGCCTGATCCTCGACCGCCTCCTGGCGGCTGGCGATGGATCCTCCGGTTGAGGGCAGCTGGCAGTGTGTCCGCCGTCCCTTGCTTCTCCCCTTCATGGCGGACAGTAGCAGGCTCCGGCCCATGGCAGACGACGGCACTCCTCCGCTCCCTCCAGGACGGCAGCCACCCCACCTCGTCCCAGGAGCACGGTATCCGGGTCTCCGTCCCACCTTTCACAAGGCTCCAGTACCACCGCCTCGGGCAGCCTCTCGAGGTCTTCACTCCTGCGCTGCCCGAACTCCGCAGCACCGCGATCCCCCTCAGCAGCGAGGGCTCTCCGACAGCATGTCCCTCCTTTCTCCTGGGTTTCGGCACCAATGTAACACAGTTTGTATGTACGAGAAGAAGGAGGCGGGAACCGGCGAACATTCAACAAAACTTTAATTCAAAATAAACAAATACAAAACGAAAGTAATGCCGGCAGACCCTTGCGGACATTTGCCAGCCACACAAACATAATAAAACATAAAATAAAGTCCAGACCTGGTCCTCTCTCGTCCTTCACTGTCGTCGCTCCTCCTTTTATGCTTCCGGAGCTCCTCCGTGAGAGACTCAAGGCCGGTGTGCCTCCCAGGTGAAGCTCATTAACTCCGGTCCCTCACGGCTCTCGCCCGCCCTGGTCGCCACACTACGGTTATGCCTGCCTGGCTACACTACTCTGTCTACACTACTCTGTCTACTACTTTTCGACCTTCGAAAATGGAGACTTTTGGAAATGCTGCAGATCCCGTGTTAGTTTGAAAACTCTGGAGTTGCATTTCAGTGTAAATGGACTAAAACGGAGACTTTTGGAAATGAAAGCATGTCTGCCCATATTACACAATAACAGACCAGAGCCGTCTCATTCAACGGCTGCTGTGGTGGTCTTCTACACCATGGAGGTCCTCTAGTCTGTTTTGGTTTCATTTTCATTTTCAGTTTCATTACATTTTTTTCTTTGTGTTCGGTGTTCCCGCTCTTCTGTTGTCATGGTTATTCATTACGTTTAATTAGTGCACACCTGTTTTCATTTGAGTTCGTTATCTGGTGTATTTAAGACCTTAAGTTCATTGTCTAGTGTGGTTTGTGTATGGTTCACACTGTTCTGTTTGATCTTGTTGGAATACTGCTTTCGTTAGTTTTACTCAAGTAAAATATCTTTATTTGAATCTAATCATATTGTCTTCGTCCTTGGTGGGAATACCCGTGTGGCTAGAAGTGTTTCAAAATGTGTGCTATTTGTGGACCTTTATCTATTTATTTGTGAATTTGATTTATTTTTTGTGAATCTCTTTACATTTATTTGTGAATATCAATCTAATGCATCAAATCTAACCCCATACTTCTGCTCCATACCGAGCAATATTGGTTTTGCAATGTTTCACAGGACCAAGATATGCTGTTGTTCTAATGTTAGCTATAGTAACAGGACAGTTTTTAGTGTCATTGTTTGTCTGGAAACTTTCTTGTATATACTCTTGTGTATTGTATGTTAATTTTTTGTTCTTACTTATTGTTCGTTCATTTTCTTCACATTATTTTCCACGAAACATTATTTTACTTCACTTCAGCTGCTAAAAAGACATCCACTCTTGCATTCGTGCATTCTGGGGACGGAGCAATGAGGGGAGGGGTGTGTTTGTTTGGGTTGATTTTCTCAGAAATTACTCACTGCACTTGTAATTGTAAATAATTCTGCATCTACACTACCAGTTATAAGTCCAAAATGACTGACATATCTTCCAGCATAAAAAATATTACTTTAAAATTTTGTTCACAACTGGGTGTACTGCATGTCAATAAAAATAATATTGTGTCAAAAAATGTATTTTGGTTTACGATTTTAATTTTTCTAGTGCTATTTAGAATTCTCTTTAGCACCTACACCGTCCTAAGTTTTCTTGTCAAGCTGTGTGCTATAGAGTCAAATGATTGATGAGATGCAGTACCTGAGGTTGCTGTTGTTTAGATGGCAAGGCTCATTGAGTTCCTCCATAAATTTCTGCTTTTGACTGGGAAAAGTCAAAAGCATCTCTTCTTTTTTGCTTTGTCTTTGACGGGTGTGGCCTGTATTGTCCTGCTGCTGGCAAGAGTACAAGCACATGACATCTTAAGTACTAATTTGCTTCTCCAGGCACAGTTGTACATTTTACTGTCGGAGAATATGAAAGTTAGAAGGATTCATGCTTTGGTCTGCAGAAAACGAATCCATTATGTGAGTTCAGTTTGCAGTATGATTATAAATATTTCACAGAAATATAAAATATTTCAGAAATACTTCTGAAATACTAATAGCTATAGGCCCATATGGAATCTGCAGCCAAAGAAACTAGCAGATTTCCAAAGAATTTGAATTTCTGTCATTCATAAGATTCTATTAATCCCTTTCCTTATGTGTGTACATTCATTAAATATTTTGGAATGTTTCAGCGCCATTTAACATATTTTACCATGTTTAAATTCCGTAAATCCACAAAATTCAGCACAGAAAATGCAGAATATGCCAGCAGATTCCCTCTGGGCCTACTAATAGCTCTCCCTTGCACTTAAATGCAAACATTATGTACAAGTACACACACAGCTTATTCTGATGCTTTGCTCTTTTGTCATTGTCTATATTCTGTATTAGATCGAACAAAAGTATGGGTGCGTACTAGCGGAGTGCTGTAAGGGCTGTTGTAGTTATTTACTTAGACATGCGGTGTGAAAATGATGAGTACATTATGCACCTCCTTTCAAATCTGCTGCTCAAACTATCTCTCTCTCTCTCTCTCTCTCTCTCTTTCTCTCTCACAGATACTCCTTTCCTCCTTCTTTTGGCTGTAGGTTTCTGGGAGAAGCCGGTGAACGGGATGCAGCTCTTGGCTGCAGTTATCTTTGCAGAGCAGGTTGCATTCTTGATGTGAGTTCCTGTGATGAAGTACTCCTGAAGAGGATGTTCATCTGTTCTCTTCATTATTAGTTATGTCAGACAGTCGTTTAGACATCATTTGCCATGCTTGGCATTTCCTTATCTAGTTTTTAGCATTCCAGTCTGTGGAGGCCTATTGTCACTGAATGCCAAAGGGACATTTTAGGGAAATGAGCAGTTTGGATAGTATAAGAACATTAGTTGAGTAACCAAATAAGGTCTTTGGTGCAGAACTGAACAACCATATGTATTATCAAATTATATTGGTACATATGGGGTGCGTTAAAACAAAAGCATACAACAACAGCTCATATAGAAAAGAGGCACAATGGCTTCTTTACTCTTCCTGTTTCATTAAAGGGATAGTTCACCCAAAAATGAAAATTTGATGTTTATCAGCTTACCCCCAGTGCATCCAAGATGTAGGTGACATTTTTTCTTCAGTCGATCACAAATGATGATTTTTAACTGCAACCGCTGCCCTCTGTCATTCAAATAATTGCAGTAGATGGGAACTTCATCTATAAGAGTGAATAAACCTTGCTTAGACAAATCCAAATGAAACCCTGCGGCTCGTGACGACACATTAATGTCCTAAGACACGAAACGATCGGTTTGTGAGAGAAACCGAAAAGTATTTATATAATTTTTTACCTCTAATACACCACACCATTTTTGGGTGAACTATCCCTTTAAGTCAATGTTACCCACACTGTGATGTTTAAAGCCATATGATACTAAATCTAATGCCATTTAACTGCAAAATGAGATTTTATTCTCAGAATAGTATTAATAGAGTCCAGTTACTTCAACAGACATTATAACTCTCTTATTAAGGCCTGTCTATTCGATCAGAATAAGAGTATATTCATCATTACATATATATGAGTGAAAACCCTTGTAATTCCATGGTACTTTATATTTGCCCAGAACATGTCATCATTTCTTAATTATCTCTTTAGTTCTCATTGTGTGTTCAAGTACTAGAAGTAGTTGTTTCATCATGCTTGTACTGTAAACAGTGCATATTCAGGCATTTAGGGTGTGTTCACACTTATAGTTCTAGTTCTTCTTCTTTTCTTTTTTTTGGTCCGAAGAAGAAGAAGAACAAGAACAAGAAAATAATACACTTATTTGGTTTGCTTAGCATTCACATTGTCATTTTTAACACCAAACCTAAAGATAAAATTATTTTATGACATATTTTTTGTGACGGAACTTGCTGAACATTCAAATCAATGCTGTGTGCTAGGCTAAATGTGCTCGCTGTATGTGCGTACATATGGACAACTCGTGAAGAGCTTATAAAATGTGTCAAAAGGAGTCAAAACAGCAGCAGGAATCCCTCTGTCGCACACACAAATGAAGATCTGCTATGAGAAGACAGGGTTCTGATGCCTTTACTGAACTGTGAATGGCAACATCACCACTATGACAAGAAAAAACAGGTATGCTTGAGCATTCTGTCCTTTTTAGGGTTGCATCTTGTGACATCATGTCCTGTTTTTTTTTGTGGTTTGTTTACATGCCTTTGGTCCGTGTTGCGTTCATATTTCATTCGAACTGCAGCAGATTCGTTTGGAAGCAGACTGAGGCCCATCTTTTCTGTGGTCTCGGTCCGCTTGTTTGGTGCACACCAGGGTTTGGATGGCAGCGTTCACACTTATTAAAATGAACTGCACTAACAGAGCAATCGCACCAGGGTTCATTTTAATCGAACCAAACATGCCAAGTGTGAACACACCCATAATAATGGGAATCATTCCAAATAAAGATAGGTCACCAGACTTTGTTCTCTGACCTCTTCACCAGGTCTTTCTTTGGATGCTTTGGAGACAGGAGGAACAATATTGAACATCACTGTTATTATGTTGCAGCCTGGTGGTATTATATTGGGACAGATTTCCAATGATGGCTTGGTTTTTTTTTTTCACAGTGAAAAGGTAATAAACTATTGTTATTGTAGTGTTAAGACCTGTGTCCTCTCTGAAAACCTCTAACATTTTATTAGCTATTTATCAACTAAAAGAAAATGTCAAACTTGTGGAAAAGTTCTGAATTTGCTGCTCACTTTTCTATGGAAGACCAATTTCGTATTCAATCAAAAGCTATATATATATATGCAGGTTGCAATCTCCTTCTTCCTATCTATCCCACAGTGACATTGAAATTATCATTTGCTTCACCTTCTCTATAAAGATGTGCGTGATGTCCAGACACTGAGTAACCATGTGAATGCAGGAACCTCTCCAAAGGGCAGTGAACTTGTGACCAGCCAGAATCATCTGGATGATGCATGAGCATATAGTTCAGGGTGACTGGCATTGCCTTGGAGCTTGCCAGTGGCCAATCCCTGAATCCCCAACACTCAGTTTTCCTCTCTTCACCATCTCCAAGTGCCTCCATGGTAACAAGGCAGTGGTATGTAGGGAAAGTGTATTCTGCTGATGTATAATTACCCTGAAGGTAAGTTGTCTATTTTTCATCCAACCTTACCCCAATCAGCCCTGATGAGCCAATTTAGCTATGAGCATTTCACAAGCCAGCCACAACAAAGAAATACTTTAGAGATGGATGATAAAACAAGGTATAATTATGAGATGGCTACGATTAATTTCTGCACACTGTAGTGATGAATAGAGTGTCATTGTAATTTCAGGAGCATCTCAGCATATCTGTTAGAACATGCATGCTTTTGGTGTTTGCATTTTTCATTAATGTTCTGCTGTATGCTTATAATTAATGCCTCTCTTATCGAGTTGTTTATTTTGCTCCAACTGTAAGGGTGAATCATCTTAACAGAATGTTGCACCACATGCATTTAGGCAATATCTGCTGTAGAGCACTTACTTACAGCAGCGGAAAGCCGGAAGTATGTCTTGAGATATTGTATGTAAGATTGGACTTTTGAAAAATTAGTCTTGATAAATTGGCTTTTTGAATTTTGACATATGAAAGTATGTGCTTTTTTGAGATGACATAGAATATGCAAGATAATCGACATACAGCAGACATGTTGCATATAGCTATTTTGTTATCGTAAACTGGTCTGTCAGTCATTCTGTCAGAGTAACATTCTCACATACACATTCCTCATTTCATTTTTGCTATCCTTTATTCATTATTCCTTATTTCGTTTAATTTATGTGACACTACAATGTTTCCTGCCATACTGGGAAGACAAAAAGAAGCAGTATGTCACCGAAGATCTGCCTGTCCTGCTTCCTTCAAGCAGAAAGCTCTGCTGATGCTTTTGCATAATGATGCATGAAATAATGTGTAACTTATCTCGTCTGCAATTTTCCTATCTGCATCTTTTTAAGTGTGTGAAGTTATTAATGTGTTACAAATTAAACCAATAGTTCATCCAAAAATGAAAACTGTCACTATCATCCATTCGTAAACCTTTATCACTTTCTTCTGGGGAATAAAAGATTAATTTTTTAAAGAATTTCCAGGCCACTCTTTTAATATGATTAAAGGTAATGAGGACTGGAGCTGTCACACTACAAAATGACATAAAACTTTCATAAAAATGGGCCATAAGTCTTGTGTGTTGTTTTCCCAATTTTGTGACGCCATGTAAAGCTTTGTGTCCTAAACAGACCGAAAGTAATACTTAGAATCTTGACATCCACCCTAGCTCTCCTTGGCCCGTTCGTGAGAGTTCGTGAGAGAAGCAGATTGTGAATTATTTTCAGTTGGAGCTTTTCAGTTCAAAAAAACTGTTTTGAATGGTTTGTTCACGAATCTGACTGAGCTGATCTGATTCTGGAGATCAACTTACTGACTCAATAATATGGTTTAATTGTTAAACGGCTCATTGGAGGGGAAGATTACCGGTGGATAATGACTTAAATTGTGGTCTGTTTTGTCACATAAATTATACGTTTTAATAAAACTTTTATAAAATGTGTTTAAGTTTCGAAGCTTGAAAGACTCCCTATTCATTTTAACTTTATAAAAAAGAGCTACCAGTAAATTATTCAAAACTTATCCTTTAATGTTCCACAGAAGATGGAAAATCATTAGGGAACTATGGAACGGCACAATGGTGACAGAATTCTAATTTTTACTCGTTAAATATATATAAGAGTAAATTTATATTTTAATGAAGGTTTGATTTAATTCAATCTTAACAATGTCCTATGCAAATCAGGAAAAACATGACACTTGATCAGCGGCTTACTGAATCTATTTATTGTTTTCTGGCCTGGCAGCCATACTGACTGATTAATACAACAGTTTTCTGATACAATATATAATTACATCATATTTCAGTGATACAATATGGGAACAGAAACACAAAATATTAGTCACCCAAACTCTTTAATAGTAGCATTTCTGCAAACAAACAAATAAATAAATAAGATGATAGGATTAGGAACTTTTTTCTTATGTTTTATGTTTTTTTATTTGAAAATTTAAGTCTCCATATTCTTGTCTTGCATATTCATTTTTTCGTTCCTCATTTCAGTTTAGTCCTGTCATATTATTGTTTTATAACTGTTTAAAGGGATAGTTCAGCCAAAAATGAAAATTTGCTGTTTATCTTCTTACCACCAGGGCATCCAAGATGTAGGTGACTTTGTTTCTTCAGTAGAACACAAATGATGATTTTTAACTCCAACCGTTGCAGTCTGTCAGTCGTATAATGCATGTCAATGGGAACTTCGTCTATAAGAGTAAAAAAACATGCACAGACAAATCCAAATTAAACCCTGCGGCTTGTGATGACACATTGATGTCCTAAGACACGAAACGATCGATTTGTGCGCTTTGCTTCAATGAGTGCGAGACATCACTTCAGTTGTCAGAGCGCGTTCAGACCTCACTAACCGGAAGCGCAGGGCAGTTGGACATAGTGGTGTTTTAGAGGTAAAAAATGATATAAATACTGTTCAGTTTCTCACAAAAAACGATCGTTTCGTGGTTCAGGACATCAATGTGTCGTCACGAGCCGCAGGGTTTAATTTGGATTTGTCTGTGCATGTTTTTTTTACTCTTTTAGATGGAATTCCCATTGACATGCATTATACGACTGACAGACGGCAACGGTTGGAGTTAAAATTCATCATTTGTGTTCTACTGAAGAAACAAAGTCACCTACATCTTGGATGCCATGGGGGTAAGCTGATAAACATCAAATTTCCATTTTTGGGTGAACTATCCCTTTAAGTCATCACCCCCCTTTGTATTTAAGTCCCCATGTTTAACTGTTGCTTTGATCAGATCTTCTGTACCTTTGGGTTTTGACCAACTTTTTTTTAAAGGTGCTCTAAGCGATCCTGGGTGGAGTAACTTCCTGTTGACGTTCGAAGTGTTGTCAAACAAAACAGAGGCTAGCTAGACCCTCCCTCCTCCTCCTCCTCCTCCTCCTCCTCCCCTCCATGGTTCCTGAAACAGTCATGAATGCACATTTAAAATCATTCTTGTCGGTTATTGGCTGGAGCATGTTTATTATGATTCGTGGTCCAGGCTGCACCAGTTTGTTTTTATTGCAGTTTTTGGAGCTTGTGGCGACTACAGAGACCGCGTTTTTTACAGTGCGTTCAGGGGACAGGCAGCTAGCTAATAGTGAGGAGATGTTTGCTGTATGTGACAAAAAATTTTTTGGCCTAAAAACGTGTGACATTGCTCCTTAGAGCACCTTTAAGTGACTTAAAAATAAATAAATATATAAATAAATAATATATAAACAATGAAAGAACAAGATCTAAAAATCAAATGTAAACTAATCATCTTTCATTAGGAACCATTTTTTTATATACAAAGTTCTGTCATGAAACTCTAGATGGTGCAGGCTAGGTCCTTTAACTCAACCTGCTCATAATCACATCATTATCTGCAGGGCACAGCTGATTGGTTCCTGTTTTATCAGTAGGCAATGAGCTTGTGTGCTCAACCTTCAAAATACTTTGATAGCATTGCCTTGGCAATGCAGAGCTCTTGAGGAACCCTCCACCTTCCCCAACTCCACCTGTATAGATCTGCTATGGGTAATTCATGTACACTATATTGTACAGCAGCAGCATCTCTTACTTGCTCACAGAAATGTGTTGTGTATGTATTGGCATTCCTGTACTTTCTCTGCAGCAATAACCTACAGCAGCAGCAGCAATAAAAGCAGTAGCAGCATAACAGATCTATTCTACAACTTTTGCTTACTATTGTTGCATCTAGTAATTGTTACCTCTAAACAGTAATCAATTATGTGTCTGATTTTTTTTTTTTAATTTCCAGCCTATTTGGGTTCATTTTAAGCCAGTCATGTAGTAATTTGAAACAATAGTTTTGTTAAATAAAACTTCCCAGCACGTTTTGGCAAACATTTAACCCAACCGCTGGGTTAAAACAACCCATTCGCTGGATTTGTCCATTTTCAACCCAGCATTTTTTAGAGTGCATTTTCTTGATACAAGATGTTTTTTCAGTCAATTTCAAATTCAGCCAGATGATGAGATGCAGTTTTATAAACAACTTTACTCAGCAAAATCATCTTCAATTGACAAGGGTGAAGTGTTTTCTCACTGGGCAGCCAAATTTTCGCTATTATTACCCACTTCTGTGTCTTACATGTTTTACAATATCCAGCCTGCACAGACAAATTGGATTTCAGAAATAACACCGGTGCTTCTGAGAAGCCCTGTATTACTCACTGAAGCACTTGCATCAGTGTTGTCTGTCTCTTGCCTCTTAACCTCACAAAATATATTCACTTCACCAGTATATTTTATATATATAACAGTACACCCATTCATTTTGCCCAGAGAGAGTAATTATTTCCAGCGTCCACAGCGAGCCACAGATCGGTGACATTTTGCTCCATTATCATAGAAATTCCAGTGTTAACAACACACATATACATGCACTAGGAGAAAACTAATATCAAGCCAATTTTGACATAATTACCTGTAAGGGAAGGAAACAATTTAGTAGTGGGGTTTATCCATTTGCCAATTGTGCAGGAAGATAACTGGGGTAAACTCCATTAAAAAGGCAGTTTTGGCATTTTCTTTCTTTGTCCTCTTAAAACCTTCATTACTCCTCACACAGAGTAACTCTGTGATTATTATTACTAGAAATTATTCAGCAAGGGTGCAATTTAGTAGAATCTATGCTCTGTGGTTTATTAAAAGCCTGCCTGCATTGCATCTCTATCCACCAGCATAGAGGCTGAGATTTTTTTTTTTCCTGCATGACCCAACTGGGCAGCAGCTGGCCTTTTAAGATGTGATTTTACATTCAAAGACGCCATGTTGCGTTCAAAAATTAGTTTTAAAGAAGCTCACATGAAAGACCATAGCAGTCCTAAATTCATAATGTTTGTAATCCACTGATGATATGCTCATATTGATGTGCAAAATGCATCTCTGATTGGCCTTCTCACAGTTAGTCTCTAATGCGAAAACCAATTTGCATCAAACATCATTTGCATTGTGTGAATATAATTATGAATCATAGAATTGTCAGACCACCATTTTTCACAAGTACAATCAAACTGCAGAAAACACCCACTGCAGCCATGGGCACAGGTTTGATCTCAAGTTCATCAGCAAAGACAGAATTATCGAATACTAATACTGCATTTGCTCTCATGTTTTGACACTACTCATCTCCTGACTTATTGTAATGTGTCAAGCTTGAAAAAGAAAAAAAAAAATACATGAATATGAATGAGAAAGCAATCAGGCTGTCAGGCGTTGTCCATCGGGAGGCAGTGTGGGAGAAAGGTGCAAATGAACTGTGATGGCTTTGGAATATGTAAATACTGCTTACAGTTGAATGACTTTATTGTGTTTGTCTTCTTAAGCTATAACAAACTGCTTGACTGTAATAGTGTAATTACATATATTTTTTCTTGGTTGAATTTGTGGAACATGTGTCAGAGTTCAGTCCTATCAGATTGTTGCAAGGTGTGTTTTGCTGCTTTCACGCCATACTGTAATTAAAGCTCAGTATGCATTCTAATCGCTCTTGCAGTACTTTGATGTCACACACCGATCGGTCTGCACAGCGCCGCTTCAAGTCGAACACACCTTAAATCTGCAGAGGTCAGGTGGTACAGCATCCATGTCGTAGCTCTCAGAAGATTATGAGTTTACACGTTGTAATTACAAGTTCTACAAGCACGTGAAGGCTTTTTCAGAATCGTTATGGTAATTACGACATTCGGTGTACTCACGCATGTTAATTGCTCCTAACTTGAAGTACTGAGTTAGCTAACTCATACATTTTGATAGCAATTAACATAAAAGTTTTATTTAATTTTTTTCTTTTTATTTTGAGTTCTTGCAAATCAAATTGGTTATTTACTGTAAACCCTAATTAACTTTTAAAAATTAAGTTAAGAAACTCAAAGTTTAAGAAAGATTTTTATTTTGTAATCATACATTTTTAATGTTCTTAACTTGACATATTTAAGTACACTAATTTATACATTTAAAGGTGCTAAAGAGGATCTTTTCGTCGACTGAGAAACCAAAGACTGTTAGTGAGTTTTTGAAATGAGCGCATGCATAAGAACGTCTCGGTTACATAGGTAACCCTCGTTCCCTGAAGGAGGGAATGGAGACGTACGTCGGACAGACCGACGAATAGGAATCTCACTAGAGAGGCCAATCTACTTCGAGTGTAACTAAACGAGCCAATGCACATTGGCATGCAATCATATGCATCAGCTGCTTGCCTCGCAGCGCGGGTATATAATGAGCAGCAGGTGCGTTGCATCTTCAGGTTTTCGCTGAGAAGCCGAACCCAGCAGGCGGCAGCATCAGCAGGACAACGCCTGTGGCGACGGGACGTACGTCTCCGTTCCCTCCTTCAGGGAACGAGGGTTACCTATGTAACCGAGACGTTCCCATTCAGTCGGTCACGTTCGACGTAAGTCGGACAGACCGACGAATAGGAATCCCTACCAAAGCGCCACAGGAGCTGCCCTCTTCCAGCGCTCTGTCGTGAGCCACCTGAACCCCCTTGCCTAAGGACGGTGGGACCAGGCTCACGCAGAGAAGGTCGATCACTGTTGTTCCCAAAACCCACTCAGTGCGACAATTGGATAACGCTGGGAAAGCGTAGCCTTACATGCAATAAGGAACGCTGCGGAAGCCATATCCTTCCCCGAAGGAGTTATATGGATAAGTACATATGGACTAATCTTGTAGGTTGTACAACATATGGAAGAACTGGGGTGACTCGGTGAGAGATGGGTTCTCCCAGAGGGAAAGACACGGGCTTCGTTTAGGAGCAGCTATATGGGATAAAAAAAGCCATATGGGATCCCCGTAGGGTCACACATATGGAACCCAGCCTAAATCCGGTTCTCAAGGATACAACGGAGTATAGGCCTGGCGCCAGACGCTCCGCCACGTCGGCTGCCAAAGGGTAACCGGAGGACTCAACAGGGTCTGCCCATAGGGACTCTCTGGAGAATAGAATGCGCATGTAGCGCAGCAAGCCGACACTAAGCCGGGGTCTCTCCGTGCCTCTGACCTGAGGCGAGAACACGGGAGGAGACCGGCTCGACACGAAGGCTGCTCTACACGAATGCAGCTCTACAAATGTCTGTTAGCGAGGCGCCACGAGCCAGCGCCCAGGAAGAAGCCACACCTCTCGTGGAGTGGGCATGCAACCTGAGCGGGCAGGGCACGCCCTGAGCTTGGTAAGCCAGGGCGATGGCATCCACTATCCAGTGGGCCATCCTCTGCTTGGAGACAGCCTTTCCCTTCTGCTGGCCTCCGTAACAGACAAAGAGCTGGTCTGAGGTCCTGAAGCTTCGAGTTCTGTCTATGTACAGTCGCAAGGTGCGAACTGGACAGAGCAAAGCCAGGGCTGGGTCTGCCTCCTCCGAGGGCAGCGCTTGCAGGCTCACTACCTGGTCCCTGAAGGGAGTGGTAGGAACCTTGGGCACGTAGCCAGGCCGGGGTCTCAGTACCACGTGGCTGTCACCTGGCCCGAACTCTATGCACGATTCGTCGACCGAAAATGACTGCAGGTCCCCTACCCCCTTGATGGAGGCCAATGCCACCAGCAGCAAAGTCTTCATAGAGAGAATCTTTAAGTCTGCTGACAGCAAAGGCTCAAAGGGAGCAATCTGGAGTGCTCTGAGCACCAGAGTAAGCTCCCAAGAGGGTATGGAGGGGGGACGAGGAGGATTTAACCGTCTCGCCCCCCTAAGGAACCTGATGACCAGGTCGTGCTGACCAACAGATTTGCCATCTATGTGGTCGTGGTAAGCGGATATGGCAGCAGTATGGACTTTGAGGGTGGAGGGGGACAGCCTACGCTCCAACCCTTGCTGCAAGAAGAAAAGCACGACTCCGATCGAGCATCTTCGGGGGTCTTCTCGGCGAGAAGAACACCACTCGACGAACAGGTTCCACTTCGAGGCGTAAGCACGTCTCGTAGACAGTGCACGTGCCGAAGTGATGGTGTTAAGTACCTCAGGGGGTAAGTCACCTAGAACCTCCACGTCCTGTCCAGGGACCAGACATGGTCCAGAGGTCTGGACGCGGGTGCCAAAGAGTGCCCCGTCTCTGAGAGAGGAGGTCCTTCCTCAGAGGGATGGGCCAGGGAGGGGCTGTCGCGAGGAGTGAGAGTTCTGGGAACCAGGTCCGGCTGGGCCAGTAAGGCGCAACTAACAAGACCTGCTCCTCGTCCTCCCTGACTTTGCACAGGGTCTGTGCAAGTAGGCTCACTGGGGGAAACGCATATTTGCGCAGGCCCCGGGGCCAGCTGTGAGCCAGTGCATCTGTCCCGAGTGTCCCCTCGGTCAGAGAGTAAAAGAACTGGCAGTGGGAGGTTTCTGGTGAGGCAAACAGGTCTACCTGAGCCTCTCCGAACTCTCTCCAGATCAGCTGAACCACCTGGGGGTGGAGTCGCCACTCTCCTGGCAGCACAGCTCGTGATAGCTCGTCGGCCACATGGTTGAGCACACCGGGGACATGAATGGCGCGAAGCGACCTCAGATGCTTCCGACTCCACAGGAGGAGATGGCGGGCGAGTTGCGACATGCGACGGGAGCGTAGACCACCTTGACGGTTGATGTACGCAACGGTCGCAGTGTTGTCCGTACGGACCAGTACATGCTTGCCCTGAAGCAGGCCTTTGAGGCAGCTCAGAGCAAGGCGTACTGCCAGCAACTCGAGGCAATTGATGTGCCAATGCAGATGGGGTCCCGTCCAAACCCCTGAGACTGCATGCCCGTTGTACGTGGCACCCCAGCCGGTGGCAGAAGCATCTGTGAAAACCACAGCATGCCGGGACACTTGTTCTAGGGGCACTCCTGCCCGAAGAAACAAAGGGTCCGACCACGGACTGAAGGTTCGGCGGCACTCCTGAGTGATTGGCACCCGGAACGTGCCGCGTTGCCACGCCCATCTCGGGACTCGGCCGTGAAGCCAGTGCTGAAGCGGTCTCATATGAAGCAGACCGAGCGGTGTTACAGCCGCTGCAGCCGCCATATGCCCCAGGAGCCTCTGAAAGAACTTCAGTGGGACCGCTCAAATCGGCTGGAGGGACCGGCTCTATCGCGTCCTTCGCCAGAAGGACTGCGATCTCCGCACGCAGAACAGGGGCATCGGCATCTTTCACTGTAGTGAAGAGGATGCCCCTGAACTTGGGGGGGCGCCGGGCGAACTGAATCGCATAGCCGAGCCTGAACGGTCCGAAGGAGCCAGCGAGACGGACTGGGGAGCGCTAGCCAGGCTCCCAGAGACCGCGCAAGCGGCACCAAGGGGACCACCGGCGTACCCGCCGCGGGGCAGCGAGGTGGAACGCAGGGACGCGGCCCGGGAGGCTCTCTGTGTGAGGCGGCCCGAAGCGGGGTCACAGTGTGCTGTGCAACACTTACCTGCTTCCACGGGTGGACAGAGGGAGCAGTCGAGGTTTTGCCTACCTGCTGCTCGCTGCTGTCCTCTGGCGACAGAAGAGGTGGATGAGAGTGGTGAGGTTCTAGCCCTCCCACTGCTCTCAGAGCCCTCTTCGGACCCGGAGATAGAGGAAACTGCTCTTTTATTGAAAATTTGGGTACCGCTGGCCGGCGGAACAAAAAGGGGAAACAAAAGATTCTCCACCCGGCCCTCCTCCGGGGGAAGGAGCGGTGCGGTCACCACCTCCTGAAGAGCAGTCCCGTCCATCTCCGGGTTGCCCGTCCTAGGGCCGCTTGGACTTGGCCTTGCCACCCTTCTTCTTAGGGGGTGGCTGGACGGGCTGGGCACCCCGCCCGCGACCGGCTCCACGACGCCGCTTGGATGGAGGCTGCTGCTGCTGGGGCGTCGGAGCGGGGGCGGCTGCAGGGGGGCGCCCTCGGCGACGGGCAGTCTGAGGTGCCGCCGGCGGTGGAGGTGCAGCAGCTGACCGCCTCGGCAGGATGTGACTGATGGCCTCTGACTGCTTTTGTACAGCCGAGAACTGTTGGGCAAAGTTCTCGACTGCGTCGCCGAAGAGGCCGGTCTGGGACACGGGGGAATTAAGAAACCTGACTTTGTCGGTATCCCTCATGTCCGCAAGACACAGCCAGAGATGCCGTTCCTGGACCACCATGGTGGACATCGCACGACCCACTGACCGCGCCGTAACCTTCGTCGCTCGAAGCGCGAGGTCCGTCGCGGCACGAAGTTCTTGTAGAACTTGCGGATCGTGACCACCCTCGTGCAGGTCCTTCAGTGCCTTGGCCTGATGCAGCGATCGACATCCGGTCGTCTTGGGGAGCTACGAAGGATACGGATGGTACACACCTCTGGGGTGGTCCACCGCGTTCCCCCGGCAGCTCTACTGGCTGCGGAGCGCAAGAGGGGTGAGGGTTCCTAGGGGGTTGGTTCCCCGAAGGAAACGCGCTCACCGTGATCCTCAAGTCACCAGCCCCGCCGCCCGAAGCAACCCTCTGAGGAGGATTGGAACGAGGCGTCGGGACCGGGACTCCACCCCTTTGCAGAAAGTGGAGTCTCGACCGCAGCTCCGCGACGGTCATCTTCCCACAATGGGTACATGACTCGTCCACAAACGCCGCCTCAGCGTGCCTTAAGCCCAAGCACGCGATACAGCGCTGGTGACCATCCCGAGGCGCCAGGTAACAACCGCATCCAGAAACACACAAGTAGAACGACATCTTTAAAAAGACGCGAACTACTCGTGTAAGCTCTTTCAAGGACTGACTCTTTTAGGTGCTGAAGCACGCAGGGGAAAAGCCGCTGCAGCACAGACAGGGAAATGTGCAGCCTGTCGTGTGCACTCTCCTTGAAGGCGCTCTCTTACCAGCTGTAATAACAGCTTTTTAGCGCTCTAGGCGCACCGTTTCACCAGCCGTGAGAACGGCCTTCACGCTGATTACAGCTTTTGCTCAAATAAAAAAGGCAAAGAAAAACAAAGGAGAAATCGGCCCCGCTGCTGCGCTGTCCGCCTGCACCGCAACCAAGAGACGTCTCGAAGAGCAGACTCGTTCACACTCGTGGTTTCAGTAGCTATCTTCTTCAGTGTTGAGAAGGTTTGGCTCCGAAGCGAAAAGCTGAAGATGCAACGCACCTGCTGCTCATTATATACCCGCGCTGCGAGGCAAGCAGCTGATGCATATGATTGCATGCCAATGTGCATTGGCTCGTTTAGTTACACTCGAAGTAGATTGGCCTCTCTAGCGAGATTCCTATTCGTCGGTCACAAGGAACGTAATGGCAGTGATTGACAAGCCAGAGGGCCAATCCGTGCACGTCTTTCACAAGGAATGTAATGGCAGTGATTGACAAGCCAGAGGGCCAATCGTTTACGTGATGATCGCGTTAAAGATTGGCTGATGTTTTTAAGGCCCTACCTCGTGCACAGATGATGTATATTAATATTATTCCTTTCAGTGCACCTAATAAATAGTCTTTTATCAGTTAGTAAAGACAGTTTCAAGTAATATTGCAAAAATGTATAAAACAAAACATCCTCTTTAGCACCTTTAACTTAAAATGTTCAGGTTACCTCAACATAAATATTTTGCTAGCTATAACCAACTAGCCTAATTCAGAAAATGCCAACTTGCTAATTTGCTAACATGTTATCAATACTGAGTACAGCAACTTAAAATATCTTTCCTGCTCTCATGCACTACTCGTCACCATGATGGTAACTCCCCAAAAACCCAGGTTAACAGAAACTCTTCTAAATTAGCATAACAAAACATTAATCTCCCTTGCCATTAATTAGGTGTTCCGGGAAAATGCTAACTTTAGCCTTATTGCATTAAAAGTGCACATTCCACCCTCCCTGCAAATCGCTGTTCAAAGCCACACCTCCTCCAAAATACATGAACACGCACAGACTAGAAATGAGACGTCCAGAGAAAACGCTGTTGGATTACATTATGTGTCATGCACCGGTTCTCACTAAGTTAAAAACTTTTTTATTTTGAGCATTAGGGTTTACAGTGAAGCACCTTGAACAATGTACGCTCTCAAAATACTAATGTATTAATGTATATTTTGAATTAAACTTATAATACATTGTTTCTATAGATATAATCAACAACTTTAAATGAATAGTTTTATATTTCACCATTGTTTTTAACCAATTGCTTGTAGTTCTTTCCCTCATTAAAGCCGTTAAGTCTTGTACACTTGTCTCTTACTTTTTTGCCTCAAAGAAAAGTTTGTAATGTTGTGATTTACCTTGTAGCTGGCTGGTTTGGTTCATGGCTTATAAAGGTTTAACGAAGACTTTTTTTTTAAACCCTATGAAAAAAATTATGGAAAAATACTTTTGAAACCAATGGCAAACCAACCAATGCTCAGTAAATTCACTGAAAAGAATCAGCTCAAAAGTAATCAGAAATAAGGGACACACAACACAATTGCTGAAATATTCCCTGGATATTTTTTCTCAGGTCATTCGGATTGCTCACGGTAGTCTACACAAACTACAGTTCGTACAGCTGTACAACTACAGGCGCCACTAATTTCTACCGTATTATGCATGTTCTGCTAAATATACGTGTTAGTGAAATTCATGTCCTACTTTGATATCTCAGTGTGTCGCGTCATCTTATCAGTTAATTGTGTGGCCGCTATCTTATATTGGAAATAAGACTTTTCTTTACACTTTTATCCTTTTGCTTGCCTCCGAAAAAGTAGGAATCCACCCATATATCTGACTTCTATCTAGTCTATCTTCGTGCCTATCACTGAATTACTTGGATATACTTACTCAAACTCTTGCTTGTCTGTGAACCCTCAAAAACTGCTGAAACTGAGAAGAAAATTGTAAAAGAGGCTGAATAGCTTTTTTTTTTTTTTCATAGACTTTGGTTGGAGGAGACCGTCTGTTTCCAGTGCACAAAAAAATCTCATTATATTGTACAACAGAGATTTGACAGTTCTATGCATGGAAGAGAGACAATACAATGCATTAGACAAGGCCTAGGAAAGCTCAGCCATTTTACAGACATATGAAGCTAACTATCAGTGCGCCATTGTATTAAGTAAAGGGAGAGTTATAGCACACAATAATAATCATATTTGACACCGTCCTTGCATTATCCACCGTGAAGGTTGGTGAAGATGTGTCTGTTCGGTACACTATGGCAGCATAGCGTCTTAACGCAGTGACCCAGTTAGGGATAGAGACACTGGCAAATATATCTGTGAGGATTTGCCATAGGGCAAAGGAGATAAGTGACAAAATAGAAAATGCTTTAATGATGATCATAAAGGTCTTGTGTGGTGGAGTGTTGGGGGCACAGCTTCAGTGTTCCATCTCCTGTTAGCTGTTCACGCAGCCTACGGGAGAAAATGTCACTTTTAGTGGGCCTGAGCTTCTGCATAGGGAAATAGGCACCTTTTGAATCACAGATTGGTAGGTTATTACTGTACACCATTAACTTAACTTAAAAAACAAAAAACAATTGAGTAGGAGATTATTGAGATGGTAAAAGAATTAACAAGGTAATTGAACATAATCAGAACCCTTTTATTTATTTATTTTACTTCTAATGAGCAACCGTGCACACGTAGATTGCCATATGCCCTGCGCTCAAACCTTTATGTGATGATGTCTGGTACTAAAACCGTGAACATAAGGGAGTAAAAATAGTAACCTAATGTGTGACTGTAGAGCAACTTTGGATTCAATCAGTTGGCATTTATTTATTTTTCTTCTAATGAGCAACCGTGCACACATAGATTGCCATATGCCCTGCGCTCAAACCTGTGTGTGATGATTTTTGGTATTGAAACCCTGAACATAAGGGAGTAAAAATAGTAGGGCCTAGCCAAATGTGTGACTGTACAGCAACTTTGGATGCAATCAGTTAGCATTTGTGTTTACAACATTATAATGTGTTTAATTCATAATTCATTGCATATGATTTCTTTTTGTTCTCCATGATGTTGCTAATCATGCATAAACCATTGTTTCTGTGCCCATTCAGACATTTGTTACAGTCTTATCCATCTTAAAGTGTGAATCATGCAGTTAACCAAATTATTTAGGTTTGATGGTTTGGCTAGGCTCCTTAATTCAACTGAAGACACATCTTAATACCACGGCATACAACGACATTTGAGAATATTGTGTGTGCATTCTGTTCCAGAATGTCAGTGTGTCAGTACATACTGTAAAACAAGATCTATGAAGAATATTGAATTA
Organism: Chanodichthys erythropterus; assembly: GCF_024489055.1. Taxonomy (NCBI): domain Eukaryota; kingdom Metazoa; phylum Chordata; class Actinopteri; order Cypriniformes; family Xenocyprididae; genus Chanodichthys; species Chanodichthys erythropterus. Next base: position 23,462,882 of record NC_090241.1, read on the forward strand.
GCTTCAGAGAGTTGTGTAGTTGTCACTCGATACGTCACATTTCTATGGCGGTATTTCAGCAATGTAGCAGTTTGTCAGCGTTTACGAATCACTTGAGTCACTTTTAATGAATCGGTCAAACGGCATATCACTTCGGTCTGAATCGGTTCGTTATACAGTTCGAATCATTTCATTCACGCGCTAAAGCAGTAATGCGATATTAATGTAAAATAGAAAATGACAGCGCTGGATAAATGGAATACCTACACTTAATTGAAACAAGCCTGCAAATACATCCTATCGTTTGACAGCGATGAGGAAAATCTTCAGCAAGTTCAACTGGCAGTGAGTGGCACGTGCAGCGTTGCGATTGACGCAGGTAAACAACAGTATAGCCTAAGACCATATTTTACATTCTTTCTTTTATGCTACTTTTCAAAATTAAACACAGGTAGCTGTTTCATGTTAATAAGTTATTTTAGATGATAGCTGTTATGACTGGTCTTTGACTGGCAGTATAATTTTTTTTGTTTCTGTATACTGTTGGAGATGCTTTATCTATATGGATTGAATTGAGAATTTACTGGTCATGGAACTGTATTTTGCATTTGACAATTGAATTATTTAGCTAAATTTAGCAAATAATGCAATAATTTAGCCCCCCTTCTTATTTGTGTAAATTGGTGGCTTTTGAGTGCTAGACTGAAAGCAAAATGTTGGTCTATAGTCTAGTATAGTCTGTGGAATGAAGATGTTCAAGGCTCCCCAAGTTAATACTTCCCTTGGATATCAAACTCATGACTTGGGCATTGCTGCTGCTACTGCTGAAGTTTGAGCTACAGAAATGGCCTTAAGGTAGTTTGATTTGTTGCACATGTTGTTGGTTAGTTTCACGCATAGTATGCTCTCTTAAATAATCCTGTTTTGTGCATATGCATGCTAAAGGGGTGTCCACTGCGTTTATCGTTACTCTCAAAATCAGTTACAGTTCCCCCTCATCTCTTTTGACAAAGACATCAGTAGTTGCGCCTCCAGACTTTTAACCCTGATTAATAAGCCATTATGCTTTTTACTACTTTGAGTAGTAAATAAAGGAAGAGAGAATTATATCATGCTTAATCAAATGAGATGCTTTAAGTGCTGCTTTTCCAACTATAGAAAGGAGGAGGTAATAAACAATTCAACACCACTGAGTAAGTCATGAGACCAAACACTGAAATTCATCTGAGCTGGAGTGATGGTTATGCTTTGTGAATGGTAGTACATTGTGTACAGCCTTGCTGTGTCTGTGAAAGCTTTTAGAGAGAATTAGTCTATTACCATCATTGTGTGTGTAACACCCCATGACAAAATAAGCTACAATATTGATGCTGGCATACATTTTTTTTTTTTCAGGTTTTTAAAACTTGGAACAACAGAGGTGTAATATTCTCCATCCCAGACCCAAAAGATTATAGATTTTTTCCCTTTTTGTTTTATTCCAGTGTCTTGCCCTTGGCATTGTTTGCTTTTAAGAAAGCTCTGAGTATTTTTATTATTGACCATAATGATGTACATTAATTTCCTTCATGTACACATTCCAGGAGAAAGGAAAGTCTGAAGGATGAAATTGCTCTGTTTGGCAGAAGAAAGCTTTTTGTTCTCTACTCTGTGCGCTTTTTTGCAACTGCAACTAGGGAATTGGCAGCGCCGCCAAGATTAAAAAAAATAGCCAGAACCATTTTGAGCCAGTTTGTAATCTTCTCAAGCAAAGGCCTGACACACATTTTTTAATGCCACATAGTGAAGTATGATGACAACTAAGAGCCGCTATAGGATCAGGTCTGTTGGGTGAAGGTCAGGAGAATTGCTGATGGGCTGTTCAGGGTCAGTACTCTTAGCCCTGAAGCCTTACATCTTCCGGAGATGTGATGACGAGAGGAAATAAACTTAGCATCTCACTGACACTGACAGTTCAATTAACATAACTGTTTACTATTCTAGCTATAGTTTGCTTTTGAACAAGTTAGAATTTTTTTTTTAAGACTAATATATTGTCGTTTAAATGACAGAATTATATTTAAGTACCCCACGCAATCAAAGTTTTATGGCTTTATGTCAGTTAGCTTTGAAGCAATTTATATGTTAGTATAATCTGAAATGAAAATTGACAATTAACATTTAGCATGCGGTTAATTTATTTTTTCTTCTGGGAAAATGGACCAAATTTATTGGGGATCCATTTTGCACTATACAGCTTTTTTTTTATCTAATAAAATGTGATCTGCTCCTTAATTTTTATTGGTTTAGACCAGAAACTCATGTTGAGTTTTATGGTCTGAACGGAAAAGGAAAGTTTTTGCTTTTTAATTATATAATTATGTATTTGTTTTAGCATACCCTCTGATGTTATAGCACAAAAAACAAACAAACAAAAAAAACATGAATGAATAAGTAGTGGAAGAGGATTGGTTCGCTTGCACTCCTTGCTGTTGTCACAGCATGTGCATCAAAATAAAATTAATTGGTTGAATTTCACAATAAATATTTGATATAATTGTAAAGCTAACATTTTGTTAATGATCAACTGATTTATTTTGCTTCTTTATATATGCATTTGCTTTCTCCCGCAAATAGCTCATTGCAGCTTTTGACTCAAAATGATAGAGAGTCACAAATATTCTCTAGAATGATGATGAATATCTCTCATCCTAATATCACCTGCATCCCTCCAGCATGTAGGTTCCTATGACATATGGCATGCTCAATCCTCCTAGTAAATTCGTATTTATGAGTTGAGTCATAATTAGGATATAAGGTGCTTTTGCAGGTTTTTTTTTTATTCAATTTATAAAGGTGCTGAAACTGAATTGTTATATATTCTACCATTATTGTAAAATATTATCATATTTTGTACATGCAACTTATGAAAAATAATAATTTCATGCATTTTAACAAATTTACCACCAACTACAGATGCTGAATCCATTGTGTCCACCCTATTTTCTTTCTGACATGGCTCCAACTTAGAAACTTGAGGCTTTTATGACATTGTAAATACAATCTTTCTAAAATGACTTGAACGCTCTATGAGTCTCATTCACACTCAAGTCTCATACAAAGGTATTACTGAATATTAAAAAAAAAATCCACTTTATTTTGCAACGAAAAATTAAACTATTTTCTTTAAATGTGTGAGACTTCCAATTCATTAGCTGGTAAATAACTAGAATAATAAAAACAACAACAACAACAACAACAACAAACAACAACCCTGCTGTAAACAGTACAACTATTTGTGCTATAAACTAGTGTGTTTATGATTATGATAATTAATTAAAATAATATTATATTAGTTGCAATATAAAGCAGCAGAACAGACTTTTGTACAGGTAAAATAACTTGAAGTGAATGACACAGAAAACCTTGCACATTCAAGTTACAAATGGTTGCACAAGAACAGAAAACTGCACTCTAGTGATGGGGTCTTTAACATGTTTCTGTGACTTGTCTAAAACCCACATTCAGTTTGTCATTCGTGCTGATTCAGTCCTGTATGTTAGCACAATATCAGTCCCTGTGACCCTATCAGTGTTCACAGTTGCTGCATTGATCCAATAATTCCTTATTATACCAAATCAAGCTAGTAGGTGTGCTCATTTTACAATGGGATTGGAGACAGATCTTTCCTTAGGGACTGCAACCACTGTTTTTTTTTTTTTTAATTACAGCTTAAAAGTTTAATGCTGAGTGTTCACTGAATTTGCAGCCATGGCAGGGATTATCATAACTAATGTATTTTAATAATGAGCAGGTTTAAGAGTCAGCCGAGGTTGATTGTGGTGGCTGCAAAAGCATGATTGTCAGCCTTAGGGTGAGGAGCCCTAATGGGGATTTATTACATGCCAAAGAGAGTTCGCATGCCTTCATTAAAACATCTCCTTTACTGTCCAAATGCCCTGTTTTAATTAAAGGAAACAAACACAGAGCTACTATTACGTTTACTGTTCCACTGGCCATTTGAACGGTCGACATTTGTTCTAGTAGATAATGGGCGTAATTAAAGTCTGGTGATTTGCCGTAAAAAAGTTTAACCTGAGCACCACCATGAGGTACATCAAAAAGAAGAAATATATGATTATCACTGCTTTTAGCTTATGCATTGTTTTGATTAATTTTCTTTAACACATTTTTTTTAAATTAAGCAAACTTATAAAACCGATGTAGTGTTGCAAAACGTTTTTCTCGCACTAGCTCAAACTCAAAATATAGACTTCAGATATAGTTATTGTGCTCAGCTGTCATTTATTGACACCCTTCAGTCACGTCCCCAGTGACTTTTATAAAGTCATACCCAAACCACAAAAAGATACCAGGAAAATCGGCTTTGACCCTCCCAGAGGCAGCAATGACCCATATTCTGTCATCCGATGACAGCTTTCTGAGGTTACAGAGGGGACTCCATCCTAGTAACCATTTTGCAGGTATGAAACCAAACACATTCCCTAGTTTCAATGAACCATTGAATCCATCTAATGGGCTCTCTGAAGGGTTCAGCATTCCCTGTGGGAGTACTGTGGTAGTAAGGGGTGATGTTAGGTGGGTTAGGCACAGTAAAACCTTCATACAGAGTCAAAAAAGAAACATTAGTCTCTCGCTTGTACAGCTTTGGGCCCAACAGTGACTATGTGATGTGGTTCACAATGAATCTAAATGATGGGTTAACGCATTGAATATTTTAGCCACCAGACACAGCAAGAACATCCAGGAATTTGTCTTCACAGGGGAAATAGTGTTGTCGAGGAGAGCCCACTGTAGGGGGGAACTCATTAATCATTTCAAGCCATTGAACCGTGCAGTTCTTCTACCCCTCTCAAGCATCTCTGCTATAGAGAGGCACTCTCCTCGGCAAACGTTATTCCAATGCCCTTTCATTTATCACCCCAAATCAAATTGCATGTTTCTGCTTAATAATAGAAGCCTCCCAAAAAGCTCTCCTGATGTGTCTTCTTGCAAGGTTCAGTGTGCACTGAGAAATGACTCTGAGCGTAAGTACAACCTTTATATTTAAGGCGATACTCCAAGCTAGAACTGCTGAGTGTCAGTTGTGCTGATATGCTTGAGCATTGGGCGATTTGTTTTGACTTTGGAAATACCTACAGTTGTCAAGGGTCATCTAGGGCATGCTATAAATATTTCAGTTGTAAGAAGGACAATTGTTGTCCTCTAATCATTCTTTGTCAGGTGAGGTGTTGTGGTGTGTTTGCTGAAGATGTAGGTTCTTCACATACCGTCTGAGCAGTTTGGTATTGACGAGTTTAAATTATTTTGAAGGTATTTGATATCTGCCATCTCATATAATAGATAATAACATTCTTTCTTTCTTTCTTTGTAACAATGCTTACGCTTGTGAGTTTCCTGGTATTCAGTTTAGTTGGCACTGCACCGTTCTTCAATAATCTGTGGCTGAAATATCCAGCACGAACTGTTAAGGTCACATTGTCGTGATGAAGAACATTGTTAAAAAGAAACATCAGCTCACTCGTTTCACTGTGAGCCACAATCAAAACAATATTTGGCAGACATTCTAACTATCTTATCATTGGTTAAATTGCAACTGGAATAATTGCATTTTATTTTATTGTTTAGGAATAATGGCATTTATCCTACATCCTCCTTTTTTTGCTTTACTTTGACTATGCAGTTTAAGTTGCTAGACACCAAATCATTGATTTTGAAATATTGATGCTTATATTAATTTCTAAGATTTAAAAAAAAAAAAAAAAAGTCACATACAGGACAAAAGGCTTAGTTAAACAAAAAATAGTTCTTTTGGACTTGGAACAGAGTTTTTACTTCTGGAAGTTAGAGTTTACATAGTACATTAAACTGTTGTATTTTCAAAAGATCAAAGAAAATTAGATTTTTCAAGATATGACCCCTTTAATAAAGGGAGACTTCTGCTTTCCTCCATTAAATGATGGACTGCTTGAAAGATTACTTTGTTTTTATGAGTGGCATTTCATTTTAATTGGTTCATTATTTCCAGCAATTGCATCTTCAAATTCCCTTGATTGCTGCAGCTGTGGTTCATGCTGTGTCAGGATAGTTGAGGTTGTGAACACACACATACACACACACACATTCTAACAGGCACATACTTCTATTTGCCAGATGGACACATTAAATCAGTGCTTGCTGGACCTGGCAGGATGTTATCAGAAGCCATCGACAGCTTCCACTGTGGGTGGATATTGCTATAAAATCGGAAAAAGTGCTGATGTTATCGAATGATGGATTTTGGTCATAAGGATGTGATGGTTTTCATTTCTTAATTGAGCATCCCTCAAATAGCGCTTCTATACTTTACACGTGTTCTATATTTGCAGTCACAGATTATGCCACTTTCTTGCCAACATTGTGCTGTCTCCATTGTGTGGATGTAATGAATGTGTTAAATGATGCACATCCATCTTTTCAAAGATCTTAAAAACTATATTTGGAATTTTGGGACTTCACACTATTGCAGTCATTCAGGTGACACGGAAAAGAAAACATCTCTGAGGACTGGAAGAGAAGAGTTTCATATTTTAAAATGTGTCTTTTAAGGATAGACTTATTGAGGGGCTGGCGGGAGTCATGGTTATTGCCACATTCTCTGCAGCAATATGGTGGTCGATTCAATAAAATGATAAATGTGTCCAAAATATTTTCACCCTTTTCCACAGCCCTAACACTGAAAATGTTGCCACCACTGCCTTAGAGATATTCTATCTAGGAAATTCTGAGGTTTGGAGAGGAGAAAATCCCTCTTTATCCAGCATGACAGGCCTTGTTTGGTCTTTCAGAAACATGAAGAACAGTTCACAGAAATCTTTCTGCCATTGATACCTGTATATTTTCCTTCTGTAAGGATTTGTCTGTTCACAGTTTTGGGAACCCTAAACCTGACGAGTGCAGCTCTTATCTGACAAGCTGGTCTGGGAGATCACCAGACTCAAAGGACTGGTTAGTCTAATCTTTGAGCATTTAGTTGCGCTCTCATCGCTCTAGGATATTAAAATGCACCATCTGTTTACTGAAACCTGCTCAGCATGGTTTACATGCAAGACCTTGTCAGTCAAATTTATGCTTGAGCGAATGGGCATGGCAGCATATGCTTGACTGGAGAAAATTTATGAGATGAAATTTCCTCTCATATTTTTACAGAAATATGGAAGTATTATTATTATTATTTTTACTGTAACAGAATTGGCACTGATAAACAGAAATGATCAAAGCCAGAAATGAACTTTTTATATATAAATTTCACTTATTAATTTTTTAATACAGACTAACAAGCTGCTACTGTAATGGCCATTCTGAGCAGTCTGTGATCAGACTTTTTTCTTTACTTGTTTATTAGCTCGTCTAAATGTCCTTGATCAAATTCTGCTTATTTATTTAATTTTCAGATGAGATGCCAACAGTACTTGAGCCACCAACTGTTATTTTACCCAGAAAGTTGGCAAAAAGGTCTAAATTTATAATGAAGGTACACCAGGCAGCGCAACGAGAAAATTAGCTCAATTTACTGTTTTTGGTGAAGGTCAAAATAGAGAAGAGTTGTGAAAATATAATATACCACAATTTCCCACATACATTCCTATCCGAGTGGGATTAGATTTCTCTGGGGACCCGTGCGTTAGCTGAAAAACAGGTAATTTGCTCTGTAATTTTTACAGAGGTAGTGTTAGGAAAAACAAATGTACCTAACCTCCTCAGGGAAAACTATCTGTGCCCAGATCGGGCTTTAGGCAGTCACCCATTGACATCACTATCCATGGCAACTAAATAGACTTAAGGGCTGGAAAACACTTATACGCTATTAAAGAAAGCACTTTGAAAATATAACCGTTGTGATGTTTAGCTTTGATCTTAAGTCAATTCATTGTTTATTTTTTAATGTTGTACAACACACACAGAAAATGGCTTTCGTGATACACAGCAAAACAATATCAAGAAGCATGTGGCACCTGCCCTCAAAGACTGGGAGGTAGACAAAAGGAGCATACTTGGAAAGATCAAGGGTTTAACCCTTCTTTGAAATGCTGTCCTACATATTAATAAATCTCAATCCAAATTCTCTGCTTGCCAAGTTTATGTCACATCGTCTGATTCTTGGCACTCAGTTTAGCAGTCATCAGTTTTCCACAATAGCAAAGGTGACTTGACCGACATTTTGTGCTTTATTGTCTCTTGATAATGTAAAAATTATCTTTTGCCAGCCTTTGTATTCAAGAGAAACACGAAGCACTCTTTACAAGCCATTATTTATTCTAACAAATTATTCAGATTTTATTCAGACTCATTTTTTTCTTTTTTTGCTTATCAGTATTTTTGTCAGCTACACAATGCTGTTGAATAATGGATATTTATTATATATTTTAAACTGGAAATTGCTATAAACATCTAAAATATATGGATTTTCTTTGTTTGTGCTACACCTTCTCTGAAAACCCCTTGACAATAAACTGTTTTGTTGAATAATGAAAGAAAAGTAAAATAGTCACTTGTACACTATTTTGTTATAACAAAATGGTGTTATATATACTATTCAGTTTTATGTAAGAAATTAGTTGTTATTCACCAAAAGTTCTTGTGTGTTTTTAAGTTCAGATCAGATGCATATGATCTGCACAAGAACATGTGGCACGCTCAGTAAGAGACTGCACAGAAGCTTCATAAGATCTGGCATGTATTGTCAACACAGCAGGATTGAATGTGCGTACATAAGCAAGATTTCAGAGTTTTAGGACCGTACCCCCCCCCCCCCCCCCCCCTTTATATTACACACAGATAAACATGTCTTGAAATCTGCATTGCCTTGGTACTCTTTAATAGTTAAAGGGTTAGTTCACATTCTGTCATTAATTACTCACCCTCATGCCGCTCCAAACCCGTAAGACCTTCGTTCATCTTCTGAACACAAATTAAGATATTTTTGATGAAGTCCATGAGGGCCCATCTGGCCTCCGTTAGACTGCAACACAATTACCACTATCAAGGCCCAGAAAGGTAGTAAAAGACATGAAACGTTAAAATAGTCCATGTGACTACAGTGGTTCAACTTTAATATTATGAAGCGAGGAGAATACTTTTTGTGTGCAAAAAAAACAAACAAAAATAACAATTTCTTCTCTTCCATGACAGTCTCCTATGCAGTTTATGTAGTAAACACAGTGCAGTGCTTCCGGGTTCTACATCAGAATAATGAGCCGGCGTTCTGACGTAGAACCCAGAAATACTGCACTATGTTTGCTGCGTCAGCTGCATGAAAAAGAAGAAATAGATGAAAAAAGTAATTATTTTTTTTTTTTTTTTTTTGTGCACAAAAAGTATTCTAGTCGCTTCGTAAAATTAAGGTTGAACCACTGTATTCACGTGGACTATTTTAACGATGTCTTTTACTACCTTTCAGGGCCTTGAAAGTGGTAATTGTGTTACAGTCTATCGGAGGCCAGATAGCTCATGGATTTCATTAAAAATATCTTAATCTGTCCTGAAGATTAACAAAGGTCTCACGGGTTTGGAGCGTCATGAGGGTGAGTAATTAATGACAGGATTTTCATTTCTGGGTGAACTAACCCTTTAATGGTTTAAAGAGGACCTATTATGCCCTTTTACAAAGTCTTGATTTTGTTTTTGGGGTCTGATAGGTTTTCAACACTTTATTTTTCACATATTTTACATTGTTGCAGCACCTCTCTTTCCCGTCTGTCAGTAATGCTCTGTTTAGTTCTGGTCTCTATGGAGCCCCTTATCCAGAAAAGTGCAATGCGCAATTGATCAGCTAGATCAGTGTGTTGTGATTTGGTCAAGCACTTTGAGTATGTTTCAGAGATCTCACACCCCTTACCATAACCATGTTAGATCTGGGGTAAACAGCATCTCTTGCATGGTTTTTTTAAAGGTGCCGAAGAACATGTTTTCAAAAGATGTAATATAAGTCTTAAGTGTCCCCTGAATGTGTCTGAAGTTTCAGCACCATAAACAAAGTTCACACAGCTAATATAACCCTCAAAATGGATCTTTACAAAGTGTAAACATGCAACATGTCTAATCGCGTAAGTATAGTATTTATTTGGATGTTTACATTTGATTCTGAATGAGTTTGAGGCTGTGCTCCATGGCTAAAGCTAACATTACACACTGTTGGAGAGATTTATAAAGATTGAAGTTGTGTTTATGCATTATACAGACGGCGAGTGTTTAAAAAAATGAAAATAAGAAACAATGGTAACTTAAACCACATTTAATGTGGCCATTCATGTTAATGAAACATTTAGAAAGACAATTTACAAACATCACTAAAAATATCATGATATCAATGATCATGTCAGTTATTATTGCTGTATCTGCCATTTTTCGCTATTGTCCTTGCTTGCTTACATAGCAACATTATAGACTAAAGTAAGATGAAAATGTAAAAAAAAAAAAAACTGGCCATAAACAGCAATGTTAAAAATGGAACATCTCTTGTAATTGTTTTGAACAATATTTTTATTTACCTGAGACAAATGCAAAGGTTTTTTTGAGCTTATCTTCATTGTGTGCTTTGTATGTCATTGTGTGCATTGTGTACTGTAGGTCTTTGTAAATACTGCCATAGCAATTAATATATAAATCATTTTGGTCCATCTGTTTCACTTGAAGGATTTTTCTCAGAAGTCAGGGATTTTGTTCTTCTCATTGCTGTCATTCTTCAAATAACTGTCTCTTCCTTTCTCAATACGATTCCTCTCTCTCTGCAACCGTACGTTTGTCTGCTTCATTTCCTTCAGGCCACCCACCAAATATGTGACCATATCTAGACAATGTATGTTTACAGCAATAAACAAATTAAACATAACAGAGCTGCAACAACAACAGGAGCATGAGTGAAATAAGCCTACTGGCATGAATGGAAATGGCAGATGGAAGTAAGAAGTGCCGCCCAGGAGACACATATCACATAGATAACTGATGCCAGCCCAACTGCGTCTGACAGGAGGCTGCGATATTTAATCAGACCTAGCACTGAATCAACACTACCGCCAGCTGCAATTCAAATCCCTTTATATAACCCAAATGCCAATTAGCTGGAAATAGCACAGCACCACACCCTGTTGTCAAACTATTACATTATGATGTGTTGGCAGAGTCTTAGTTTGGCGACTTGACAGTGACTGGGTAGGTGTGTAACTGCGCAGTTCATAATCCATTGCGGAAATTTGCTTGTAATGTCACTTCTAAATTCAGAGACATGAAGAACAGTTCATGGACATTTTCTGCCATTGATAGCTGGACATTGTTTTTATTTATACTACAGGGCTGTTGAGTGCTTGTATCTGATTGGTTGACAAACGTTCTAAGGTATGTAATTATTTTCAGGGAAACGCACAGCTAAAGTAGTCTCGGCCACAGTACAATTCCATTTCACTTTACCAGATAATTTCAGTTATTTCTAAGGTCTGTACAGCCTACAACAGCAAAAGAACCAAAACCTTCGATGACACAGACCATGCAAATAAATATAGTTAAAAATAGGTTAAAAAAAAAAAAAAAAAAGTTTTTTTGCAACAATATTAGATTTTTCTATGATTCTCCCTCTCCCTCTTCCAGTCAAATGCAGCAACATTTATAAGATCACTTATTTATCAGTATCTTTGTTGGTTAGGGGTGTAACAGTACATGTATTCATCCCGAATATGGTACGGACGTCACGGTTCGGTTCATGCAGTTAGATGAGAAATACAATCAGTCATAGGTGATCCACACTCCAATCCAGAAGGGGGCACGTACAGTAATGCAACACTGTTTGCTAACCGCCACAACATGAAAATGCAGAAGAAGAACAGCGCATGTGCAAATGACTGCTTGAAAACAAGTCCTTCGGATACACACATGTCAAATGCATCTTTCTGTGCTCACAGACAAAGGAGTAAAAGACTCGCTTTCTTAACTGTGCACAAAATGAATTGGGATGTGGAAAATTAAGTATAGGAGGGTTGAGCTTATAGTTTTCAATGTTTGAATATTTTGATTAAGTGGAGTGAATTGTAACACTCCTAATGCACAAGTTTTATTTTTCACTATTTTGTATTTTGTACTTTTATAACACAAAGTTATACAGTTTTGCAGTTGATTGTGACCAAATACCTTTTGTTTTTTTATCAGCCCTGCAAAAAAATGACCTATGCAAGAGTGCATTCTGTTTACTGCTTAGTGCTTAATACACTAAAGGAGGCTGTACTGTACTGTACCAACTGGGGACTAAATGCCGGTAGCTGGAACAAACTGTAATTTGCACTACTGTCTGTTCAAATAAATGAAAAAACCTAGTATTGTGGATTTGTTGCTTTTTCCAGTAACTCTTTAGTTTTAGGGTCCAATTCTCACTATTAACTATGCATATTACTAAAATATTGGCTGTTTATTAGTATTTATAAAGCACATATTAATGCCTTATTCTGCCTGGCCTTATTAAGGGTCCCTTAATCCTACCCTATATCTAAACTTAACATCCTTTCTAACTAATAAGCAGTAATTAGGGGTTTATTGAGGAAGAACTTAATAGTTAGTTAATAGTGAGAATTGGACCCTAAAACTAAAGTATAGTATGACAATTGTACCGAAACTGTGACCCCCCAAAACCAAGGTATGTACAGAGCCGCAACGTCTGTGTACCGTTACACCCCTAGTAGTTGTACTTTCTCATTTCTAAAATGTTTACATTTTATACTTTCTAACCTTTAAACTTATCTTTAAACACCAACAAATAATTTCATAACATTCACACAATATTTATATATATATATATTTCGTACTGTACATTATAATGTTGTGATGTCTAAATTCACTTAATTGTAACATTTAAAATAGTTGATTTTAGTTGTTTTATTTTAAAGATTTAGACAAAATGGCTTATAATTTCAATATTGGTCATTTATCAGTTATCTTCTGTGTTATGAAAATAGTTATTGGCTTACTGCCAGGTACTGTATAAGTAAACCTACAACTATTTGTGATACTTTCTTAAACAATAAATATTGACAGGATTTTGGGCTTGGAATACAAGTTTATGTATGGCGATGTATTCCTTTACAATTTAAATAAGGTTGAGATAACACTTTGTTGATTATACATTTGGACTCCTAGATTTGCTGTTTCTCGCTTCATTAGAAACTGTGAACTTTGACTGAATGGTGTAACATCATAAAAAATTATTAAGCATGCAGAGTAGTTATACAGTTGCTATTGGAATTCAAAAATAATAGTAAATATAATGGATGTTGTGGTGCTGAGCAAAAAGCAGGTGAAAAGCGGGAAGTGTGGTGATGTTTTGTATTCTCTAAAGACCTTCTGTTGTCCCTCAACATGGAGTTTACATTTTCATCTTACATTTCAGCTTGTTTTATGTTGCCTAAGTTCTTTCCTCATATTGGGAATGATAACAAAGTAACCACCTGAAAAGTAATCTCTCCTCAAACTACTGCTAAATTTTGACCTCACTCTGATAGTGTTAAAGGGGATTATGTTTGAGAGGCTTCTGTGGAAAGCAAAAGGAGTTTGAAATGCAAGTGAAAAGGAGAGCGAGAAAGAGAGAGAGAGAGAGAGAGAGAGAGAGAGAGAGAGAGTTTTTCAGCATTCAGCTCCACATCACTTGCCTCACTTTTTGCAAAGTGTCTTCCAACACCTGCTACTAGCTGTAGATGACACATGAACTGTTCCATTTGATAGCACAACTGGAGCTCTGAAAGCCAAAGCAGCCTAAGTAATGACATCTCTTGCAAAGCCTCTGTACACATTATCCCAGTGGAAATTAACTGATTTTATAAATGATTTGAATTCTATCAGGTTGAAGGAAACACGTGGCCTGTTAGGAAAAGCACATACCTGAAGAGATACTCTGTGAGTGCTTGTGATAGACTTTTAGAAACGGTTTAGAGGCACCATATGCTGAGCAAGCCAGTTTCAAAGTTATTCAATCAGAGATGATTACAAATTTAGCACAGCATATTGAATCCTGGCCAGGTCGTGTAAGCCTCAGTAAGTATTTCAGCCAGAAAAATTGCAAAATACTCATATGCCAGAGTGACTTTTTGCTAATAATTTAAATGGCTGTTGCTGCTTGTTGAACCTTTTCTTTTTCTTTTTTGCAAGAAACATCAAAGGCATTATCTCATCCGATAATCCTTCAGGAATTATAATCAGATTCAGAAGATCAAACATAAGCAAGCATAAAACAAATTTCGAATGTATTTTTTTAAATGCACAAAATAAAATGTATAAAATACTTTTAAGAATTCCTGAGAGAATTTATGGAGTTTGATTTAATTGGACACGTTAATTCAATTGCTTAAATCCTCTAGATCTTGATGACATTTTAATTAATTTGTCAGCTCTTTTCCAGGTTAAATAAAACTTAAGCTCACAAATTCCATAGAAATGATTTTGGTTTGTTAAACACATTTTTATATAAACCCTTCCATGCATGAATTATGACAACCTCAGTCAGGATTTTTTTTCCAATGAGTTTTTATTGCTCTTAGTTAGGGCATAAAAACAAGATTTGAACTTTTATTTTTTACACATATTTTTCAAAGAGATTTTCAGATGTCTACTTGAGTCGATGGTAGGAGTTTTTGTTTTTAACTGAATTAAACATAATACAGTAATAACACAGAAATACTGTGTGTATTTAACAAACCAATGGATAAAATCATTTGAAAACTGCAAAATATATACAGAAATGTAATACTGATTCAATTATTTCAAACGCAATTGATTTTTTTCCCGTTGGACCAGCAGGCGCAGTAGAACTTCATACAAGTTGAACTTCTTGTGTTTTTGATATCAGAATGTGATTTCATCAAAGATCTCTGTAGCCGGTGAAGGTACAACTCTGTGGAAATCCAACTCAGACTATGTAAAAAACACTCACGCTCCCTCCAGTCTACCAGTATGTTGATTTACCCTTATTGGTTGATAATTCTGGTTATGTTACAACCCCAAATCAAGAAAAGTTTTTAATGTTTTCATTGGCCAATTGTAATTGTATTACATATAAACAAATTTTGATTTTGATGGCTGCAACACACTCCACTAGTGGTTCAACGGATCACAAAACTCATGGTTCGGATCGTATAATGGTTTTTGGTCTTACGGGTGTGGAACGACATGAGGGTGAATAATTAATGACAGAAATTTCATTTTTGGGTGAACTAACACTTTTAAATGGCCTACTCTGATACCACAGCAAAAGCTACGAGCCTAACTAATAAAGTTCAAACATTAATAAAGGCAAGTGAACAATCAGTAAAAAATAAGAACAAACACACAAATTACAAGCATAGATACTGTATGTACAATATAGCCTAACAAAGTTACAAATAAAGTGAGGTCTAACTGTAGTATTCATTAATAAATGTAAAATAACACTGTTATACTGTTCACATTAATTTTGTTAAAGCTGTGTTTTGTAGTTTGATTAACATTAATGACAACAGCAGGTATTTAAAGGCCGCTGTCACTTTAAGACCGAATGCACGGATCCAAAATAATGATATACATCCTTCTCTTGTTCTCTTTCTTTTAAGACTTTACCAACTGTGTTCACAAGAACAATTGCCGAGACTGGAATTTTGAATGAATTTTGTGTGTATGTGTCCATCCAAGTGCAAGAAGGCCTGAACGAGGAATCAATTCGGAGTTCGCATGCTATCTGAAACGGGCCTCTCTCTGTGTGTGCGTGCCTCTGGTGTCTGTGTGTGACTGCGGCCGTGCGCACAGATAACACCGCACCAGATGAGTAACAAATTAAATTCTCTTTTGCCTCTTCTAGCGCTGGAATGGTTTAAAATCTATTGAATGTGTAAACTACCAAGACAACACACGTGCAAATTATAAACTTTCAGTCTTTGAAATTAATCTGCGAATCACACGTGTGCCGAACTGCGGGTCCTGGTCCATACGGAGCATGGATCAGCAACGATCCATTTAACCCCTATCTAAAAAACTGTGGAAATGTGTTCTGTGGTCAGATGAGTCCAGACTTGAGCAAACATCTGTAATGGTATGGGTGCGCATCAGTGCAAACCTCATGGGTGACTTGCATATGTGTGAAGGTATACCATTGATGTGGAGGCGTATTTTGGGATTGTACAGATGACAATCCCAAAATTGTACAGATGACATCTTGATGACAAAGCAAGACAAAGCAGGCCTAATTCTGCATGTGATACAACAGAGTGTTTTTTTAGATGCTCTACACCATAGAGTGGTTGTGCTTGAATTGCCTGCCTGTAGTCCAGATCTGTCTTTTATTGAAAATGTATGGCCACTCATGAAAAGGAGAGTCTGTCTTGTATTAGGTGAGATTAGGCAAAAAATCCACTTGCAAAACTGCAACAATTAGTATCCTCAATTCCCAAATGATTAAAAAGTGTAATTAAAAGGAAAGGTGGTGTGACACAGTGGTAAACACTCCTCTGTCACAACTTTTTTGGAGTGTGCTGCAGCCATCAAAATCAAAATGTATTTATATTTACAAAATACAATCAAGTTGGTCAGTGAAAACATTGAACATTTTTTCGTTGCACTTTTGCCTTTTAAATAAAGGTTCAAAATAATTAACAAATCACAGATTCTTGATTTCTATTGCGTTTTACGAAATGTCCCAACTTTTCTTGATTTGGGGTTGTAAAAAAGGAGAAATTTAGTAGTAGTAGTACAAGTAGTATGCATTATTGTAATGTCTGCTGTGTTGTCTCAAATGAAGAAGGGCGATGATCTAAATGAAAGCAGTTTATTCCACACTAAAACAGTCAAATGAATACAAACTTGGTTCCAGGCATGACGAAGTAATCCACAGATTAGTAAGGCATGAATCCAGGCATGGCAATAACATGAATTCCTGACAAGACAAGGCATGAACACCATTGGAGAACACGCATACACTAAGTTGAGGAACTCAAATAATAACTGACAGAATCAGGGATCTATTTATACAGAGGCAGACTAACAAGATAAGGAGGATATGAGGGGCGTGGATAATCATCAGGGAAACTAACAAGGGTAACTATGGCAATAAACAAGGCAGTGAAAGCAGGCACATGGTGAAGCAAGACATGACATGGCAATAAACTTCAACATAAATGTCCTGAACTCAGGTACCTATGTGCAGAGTTCCTTACAATTATGTAATCTTATTACTATTTGATGCAACAAGTTGACTAAAACATTAAAAGTAACGTGTATTACGCAATTACATAATTTTTTTAGGTAACTGCAATTACATTCTAATAACACAAATACATTTATTTACAGCCAAAAAGTTACTGCAGATAAAGTATTTCAAGAACAACAGTCACAGTAATAGTATGAATTGTAGATGAAATATAGCTAGTGATGCATGATGTCCAATTTAGTGTACATATGATTAATCAGAATTTCCTCCCAATCTAAAATCAATACTTGACAAATGTAACAATGATATGGCTCATTAGATGTTACTTGATTTTATATATATATATATATATATATATATATATATATATATATATATAATTTTTAAAACCTGCAAGAGTCTCCTAGCATTGAAGGAATGGATGGATATTCCGGAGCAACTTGGCATTTCTGACTGTCTATCGGACATTTTATTTTTTTTCGGAGAAAATAAATAAATAAAATTCCACGTACAATGGCTTGCCCCTTGGTGGCAGTGTATAGGATAATGCACTAGAGTCCACTGTAATGGTTGATGTGCAACTATGCCCTCAGAACCAATGCATATGCAAGAAAATGGTTATAGCTGTTGAGTGATCATTATGTGTGAAAGAGTTAATGCACATACAGCGGAACTAAATATTGTTTGGAAAGTTTACCCATGTTACATGTAATCAGAAAACTGGTGCAGTAGAATTGCCAGCCTTGCCTGTGCATGTTAAAACCATTCTAAAGTTGCCATGTCCCGGTTTTCCTTGCAACTTGCATTAAGGAGAGATGTGAAGTAATTACCAAAAAACACTGTTGTCAGTGTTTACTATAATGTCAGTGACACATGCTCAACTAGAAGTTCATCAACCTAGAAAAGTAGCTTTGATTAAAACAACATAACACTTCAGATATCAAAAATTGTTTGCTGAAGCATTCATATGCAACAACAAAATATGAGATATGTTACTACTTTTAAACTCTCTGATCTGCATCCCCTGTAGGCTTGCAATGTACAAAGTATACTACAGCTGAAAAGTTTGGGGTCTGTCAGTTTGTTTTAATGTTTTTTGAAAGAAGTCTCTTATGCTCACCAAAGCTGCATTTATTTTCTTTTTCAAGTTTTTAAAATTAATTTATTCCTGTGATGGCAAAGCTGCATTTTCAACAGCCTTTATTGCAGACTTAAATGTCACACGATCCTTCAGAAATCATTCAGATATGCTGATTTGGTGCTCATGGTACTTTTTTTTAATTATTATTATTGATGTTGTAAAGAGTTTTTTGTGGAAACCATGACACTTTTTTTGGGGATTCTTTGATAAATAGAATGTTCTGTGGTAATCAACTATAGAGGGATGCCAACTATAAAGGTTCAGTTCTATTTAACTTGAAATATTCTTTTGGAATAAAATCTTATGAAGTTAAGTTGAATAAGTGGGAGCAAATGTACTGCATGTTTCATCAGGCAGTCTGAATGACCATTAATTTGGTTTGTAGATTTTTGCATAGAAGATCAAATATAAAAAAAAGTGCTTTTGAGCTTTGGTTGAAGATAAAACATGATTCGCAAATGCAAAATGTGAGGCATGACATTAGTCACAGTATGCTGTGAAAAGCAGTCTCACAATAAGTGATACTTCCATGTGCTTCAGCACCAGCATGTTTGTTATCACCTGTTGAATTTATGAATTGAAATGGCTGCTGATGATGAGACCTCTAGGCCTTGTAATAAATGGAACACACAATAATAACATGGAGGTGGCATTTAATAGCCACACGGAAAGTGGTCTATTAACTGAACCAAATGTATTTCGCCAACAGCTGTCCTATGGTCAGAAACACCTCAATGACAGACAGGCTACAGTCTATAATTATACAGCTACAAGGTAGACTAGAGCTACCTTGTGGCCCTTGTAGACTTGGGCTCTGCTTAAACATATACAGTTCAGACAGGACCATTTTAGCAAGTTACTTGAGTTTATTGAACACAGTATATCTTTGGCGGTATGGTTCATTATGGGGGTTCTTGCTCCAAAATCAATTGAACATAAAAGAGCTTTAAAGAGTTAGTTCACCCAAAAATGAAAATAATGTCATTTATTACTCACCCTCATGCCGTTCCACACCCGTAAGACCTTTGTTAATCTTCGGAACACAAATTAAGATATTTTAGTTGAAATCCGATGGCTCAGTGAGGCCTCCATAGCCATCAATGACATTTCCTCTCTCAAGATCCAATAATGTACTAAAAACATATTTAAATCTGTTCATGTGAGTACAGTGGTTCAATATTAATATTATAAAGCGACGAGAATATTTTTGGGGCACCAAAAAAACAAAATAACGACTTGTATAGTTGAGGCCGATTTCAAAACTCTGCTTTAGGAAGCTTCAAAGCGTTATGAATCAGTGTATCGAATCATGATTCGGATCACGCGTCAAACCGTCAAACTGCTGAAATCACGCGACTTTGCCATTACTATATAAGTCGTTGTTTTGTTTGTTTGGCGTACCAAAAATATTCCCGTCACTTTATAATATTAATATTGAACAACTGTACTCACATGAACTGATTTAAATATGTTTTTAGTACCTTTATGGATTTTGAGAGAGGAAATGTCATTGCTGGCTCTGCAGGCCTCACTGAGCCATCAGATTTCAACCCAAATGTCTTAATTTGCGTTCCGAAGATTAACAAAGGTCTTACGGGTGTGAAACGGCATGAGGGTGAGTAATAAATGACAGAATTTTTATTTTTTCGGGGAACTAACCCTTTAACATTAACCCCCTGGAACCATCAGCTTGGAAATACATAGCCAATTAAAGGTGCCATAGAACCCTTTTTCACAAGATGTAATATAAGTCTAAGGTGTCCCCTGAATGTGTCCGTGAAGTTTCAGCTCAAAATACCCCATAGATTTTTTATTATTACATTTTTTAACTGCCTATTTTGGGGCATAATTAAATATGCGCCGATTCAGTGTGCGTCCCCTTTAAATGCTCGCGCTCCCCACCCCCAGCTCACAACTCTATAATACATTGCATAAACAAAGTTCACACAGCTAATATAATCCTCAAAATGGATCTTTACAAAGTGTTTGTCATGCAGCATATCAGATATAGTAAGTATGGTATTTATTTGGATGTTTACATTTGATTCTGAACGAGTTTTGATCATTTTCATTTAAGTTGTGTTTATGAATTATAGACTGCAAGTGTATAATAATGAAAATAACAACGGCTCCAGTCTCCGTGAATACAGTAAGAAACAATGGTAACTTTAACCACATTTAACAGTACATTAGCAACATGTTAAGAAAAACATTTAGAAAGACAATTTACAAATATCACTGAAAATATCATGATATCATGGATCGTGTCAGTTATTATTGCTCCATCTGCCATTTTTCACTATTGTCCTTGCTTGCTTACCTGCATAAAGTCTGTTGATCCAGCTGTGCACATCCAGACATTAATACTGCCTTGTCTAATGCCTTGAACATGGGCTAGTATATGCAATAATGGGGGGCGTACATATTAATGATCCCGTCTGTTGCGTCACAGTCAGTGTTATGTTGAGATTTGCCTGTTCTTCAGAGGTCTTTTGCAAAAATCTTATTTACATAAGAAGGAGGAAACAATGGTGTTTGAGACTCACTGTATGTCATTTTCCAGGTTCAGAACTCTAATTATTTAACTATGTTGAGGTAAATTCAATTTTCAATTCTAGGGCACCTTTAAGACACTAAGTAATGTATTTAAAAGCGAACAGTGGTAATCTTGTAGATGTGGCAGTGGGACGTCTATACTGTAGCTTGGTTATGAGGATGAGTGTCTCTCAGCAGTGTGGTCCATGCCAGACAGGACTTGAAAGCCTTAGTAATCTGAAACAAAAGAAGATGACAACCAGAAGATGCACAGTAATATGCTCATGCTTGTAAGGGGGAGGGAGGGAGGGAGGGAGGGTTGCGAGCAGTTTGAGCATACTTATTGAGCAGTAATGCCACATATATATGTCCAGTGTCTAATGGGAGAATGGTAGTAATTGGAACGATTTGACAGCTGACCGCATCAGCTGGTCGCAGCACTATGCCTACGCTCGACTTGTTTTGGAATGCTTACAGTGTCTTAAAGTTTTCCCCTTTGTGGCCCATAGGTTAGAAATTGAGATGCTTAACTATGTTTATATTTTATGTGTGTGTGAAGATACATTAAAGGCACAATATCCAAAAACCACTAGAACAGTGTTATATATTTTGTTGACTTGTGTACTTACATTATCACAAATGTTTCCAAAAATGTTAAAATCCAGAGAAATAAGCAATTTTAACCAGGATTTAACCGTGTCCGTGCATAGCATATCAATTACATCATACCCGCGTTACCCTCAATTTTATTTTGTAGAAACCATGGAAACACCAAAGAAGCTTTAATATAGACTATTATGTGTTTTATTACACTGTAAACCCAGTAAGTTCAGAATACTCAAAACATTTGAGGAAACTTATTACCTCAAAACATTTAAGTAAACTAACTCCTTTTTTTTAAAGTTGGTAGAACTTACATTTTTTGTGACAAGTGTGGCGGGGCTGAGAGCCATGGAAGCGGATCAAGGCCAGTGTAGTGCACAGGTGTCTCTCACTAACAATCCCGTCACCAGCATCCCTTTCTCAACTCGTCATAATGTTAATTACATACAGTTAATTTACATAAACATCACATTCAGATCTTGGTTGAATGTTACATAGCAAATAACACATGCTATTATAACTATCAGAGAGACTGTCATTACATACTTGCATATATGTAATCAAATAACATATGTGGTCTTAAATGTTTTGCAGCTCATCCTCAACCTAACCACAGGCTCTACTCTTCACCACAGTGGTAACCCTACAAAACTAACATAACAGAACCCCCCTGAATCCCAACATAACACAACATTAAATATTAACTTATATCTCCATATGTTAATCTTGTGCAAAAACACACAAAATGACACTTAATTTCAACAGTTATTTATATGGTCTGACGCAAAGCATGCTGGGAATTAGAAATCTGCTGCAGCTCAACTCAATCATATTAAGTTCAGCTTACTACAATGAAATTTGGAGTTCATGCAACTTTTTTCTATTAAGTACATTGAACTTTCATTATTATTTGAGTGAAACAAACTCATTTAATTTAACAGATGAGCAACTGTTTGGATACATTCATCGGCAGAAAACTAATCATTGTTATATTGCTCAACACAGTAAGTTTTGTTTAAATCCTGTTTTCTTGATTTACAGAGAGTACCATGTTTTACCATCGATCTAGCTTACTGCAGCGTGCAACAAGTGTGTCATAATAGCTGCTGAGCAAAAGTACAGAGTAGCATTATAACAACATTCGACACACAAATGTATCTAATATGATAAAACAGCACTGCTTTACCCCACATACGAATGTCTGTGGCATAATAAAAGCTCTCGAGCCGTGTGCCACGCTTGTCACTCATAGCAACTGCTCCAGTGGCCTCAATCTGCTCCAACATGTTTCAGCCACACCCTGCTTCATACAGTAATGTTAATAAATCTTTAATACATTAGCTCATCCATGAATATGATTTCTGCTCAACTCCCATCAAATTCTTTTCCACCGGCTGTAGATGTGAAGACAACACCTCTTCTCCGTGGGAGCGCAACAAGACCACGCCCCCTTTTTTGTGTATTCCTGTGGGCGGAGGTTAGTCAAAAAACTGTTTTAGTGACGTCATTAAAGAAGGAAGTAGAGGGATGCAGTCCAAACTGGCCGTTCGATGTAGGTGACTTCTGTTAAATAAAATATCTCGCTTGGCATTGAACTTTGAGCTTTAAAATTTTACAGATTTTATTTATACTCTAACAACAACATTATACACTAACTAAAGTTTGAAACATGGGATCACGAAGAACGGGACCTTTAAAATGGTCAGAGACTTTACTTTATATTCATAAAAAATTATAATTATAAATTAAATTTTAAAATATATTGAACTAGAAAAAGTTTTTTTTAATATATTTCACAATATTACTCTTTTTACTGTATTTTTGATCAAATAAATGTAGCCGTAGTGAGCAGATGGAAGATCTGCTCTTAAAGGTGATAAAGAGGATCTTTTTGTCGACTGAGAAACCAGTTTTTGAAATGAGCGCATGCGTAAGAACAGCCCCCCTCCTTCACAGCTCATTTTGAGGGAACACCTCCCAAAAGTCGTGCAAGAGTATTAGAACACGAGTGTTTACCAACGGCATTCGCTGTGTCGTGTTAGTGGATTCATTTTGTCGGACTCACCGCAGGTAACTCATAATCTGCAGTTGTTACTCCTGTCTCCTGACAAAAACATTGCATGCGGCGCCTGTGGAGTGTGGAAAGTTACTGGAGCGCGCAGCCGCACACGTCTCTCACAAGGAACGTCATGGCAGTGATTGACAAGCCAGAGGGCCAATCGTTTACGCGATGATCGCGTAAACGATTGGCTGATGTTTTTAAGGCCCTACCTCATGCACAGATGATGTATATTAATATTATTCCTTTCAGTGCACCTAATAAATAGTCTTTTATCAGTTAGTAAAGACAGTTTCAAGTAATATTGCAAAAATGTATAAAACAAAACATCCTCTAGCACCTTTAAGATGAAACATAAAATTTGCATCTAATCACCTTCTTAGTACTTTGATTATGGTTTGCACATGTGTTTTACAAAGTGCCCAATAGAAGATACATTTGATGAAAGGTATTGATAAAAATAGTTTAACATAATGGAAGATTCAGCATTGCATCGTCCGCTTAACAACACATTAATGCAAAATGTTATTGAAATTAAATGATTAGTTCACTTTCAAATTAAAATGAGCCCAAGCTTTACTCACCCTCAAGCCATGGTGCATGTGACTTTCTTCTTTCAGATGAACATATATTAATAAATATCCTGACACATCCGAGCTTTATAATGGCAGTGAATGATAGTATGAGCTGAAGAAAGTGCTTCCATCCTCATCCATTCATCATAAACGTGTGCTCCGGGAGATTAATAAATGCCTTCTGAAGCGAAGCGATGCATTTATGTAAAAAAAATATCCATATTTAAAGAAGTTATGAAGTAAAATATCAAGCTTCCGCCAGGCCGCCTTCCATACTCAGCATACAAAGAAAAACTACCAAGTAAAACTCTTGCCATTCACAAAGCTTATGCTACGTCCTACGCCTTCTTTATTCAACTTACAGAAAAAATGTAACTGACGCGACAGCAATTTTACACATTTCTACGTAATTTGAATACGGAAGGTGGTCTGGCGGAAGCTAGATATTTTACTTCATAACTTGACTCTCTGATTATGTTCATCAGAAAGAAAAAGGTCATATACACATAGGATGGCTTGATGGTGATTCGTTTGTGCTTTTTTCCATTTGAAAGTGAATCTTTTAAGTAAGTCTAGCGTGTTTGCTGCTTATGCACAAGAGAGACAGCTATATGCAGGCAGCAGGCAGCTCACTAAGTTTGGAACGGAGCCAGTGTGTTTCAAACTCTGTGCAGATCCTGCACACTCCAAGAATGACAGCAGAAAAGCCTTGCATGCTGTTTGATGCATGGTGAGTTTGTCATTGAGATTCCTCATCACATGTTCATGTTCTCAAAACAGGAAGAGTCTCAACAAAAAAGTTGGGGATGCCTAAAGGGGCGGGGGCAGGGGTAATGCAATTTCATGCTATTTTATGCATTCTGACTTATTTACACTGTTAAAGAGTTGCATTCTCATGATAAACATGGCCAACGTTTCAAAACATGAGTTGGACGTATGACGGAGTATTTCTGTGCCACATATACTACTTCCGGTAGCCTGTACCATGTCATAAAGGGTGGAATTCCTTGTATAGGCACTCCTCCCTGATAAGCGTGCACACACACATCACCCAGAGCAAGAGCAAGAGCACGCCCATCAACGTACTTCGTTCAGGATACGGAAGCTGAGAGATTTTTCAACAATGGCTTTGTCCCAATTCAGGGGCTGCACCCTTTGAGGGCTGCAGACATCATTGAGGCAGTCTCCTTTAAGAAAAATAACCCTTAGATTGGAAAGTAAGAAAGAAATTACAGTATTTTACACCTCACAATGAATATCAGTCCATTTTATTATGGTTACTTTTCTTAAATATGACAGATTACCTTTTTCAGCTTCCCAAAGAACACAGCATTAAGGGAACAGTGGATGACATTTGCTTTTCCGGGGCAGCAATGGAGTTGTGCACGTATGTTTGTTCGTTCCTGGGATTTCGGTGATGAATGCTTTGTAAAGTCCCAGTTCTACACTGGATTTGCAGATCGCGGGCGGTGAGTAAAGCTGCATCAGATGTCTGTGTTTTTTTGGCAATCGGAGCACTAGTGCATGAAATGTAAACAACGAACGTTTTTGTTCCCTTTTTATTTATAATGATGTCACAGCTTGCAGATGATCTCTACACGCTCGTGACTCTGTAGCTCTGCCCACAGCACTGACGGCAGGCACGCCTCTAGGAGCTCGGCTTTTTTCGGAAAGACTCGGTACAGCGTATCTATGTTTTATAAATATGATAAAACTAAAGACTTTTCTGAGATATGAAGGATGCAATATTACTCTATATGTACTCAAGATTAACATGAGATTGGCAGAAACTGTGTGTTATACCCCCCCTTTTAAAAGAAGATGCCTCTTCATTCAGTGCTTCTACATCACTTCTTACCAGTACTTATAACAGAAGGCCAGAAGGCACTCAACTCATCACTCTGCCAGCCCAGCTGTGGGAATCAGAGACCTCACATAAAAGCTCAGGTTGTTTTGTTACTTTATAATTCAACCTCTTCTGTTAATTTTTGTTGTAATGGGTTACCTTGCTTTAAGACATGACTATTAAGCAACACAGTTTCAACTTGGCATAAACAATCCAGAGAGTTACATTTCCATACATAACATTTATAACACTGTACTTTGATAACATTGGTCAGAATAGAGAAATGTGTCAATCTCTCATTTTTTCTTTTTTTTTTCTTTTTGTAAGGCTGGAAGCTTACGCTGCTATTTTGAACCAAAAATCAGAAACAAAAAGCAGTTGAAGGATGGTGTGCATAATTCAGTTATTTATCTGACTCATCTGACTCCGTTAAAGTTGTTGTTATTCTTTAACCTCTTATTCTTTAAAGGTAAAAGTCTTTCTTAGAACTGATAGGAAAATGTAGGATTTAACCTGAACGTTTAGATAACGAAAGTTACAGTCACTTTAGCTTTCAACATTATCAGTGATAAAAGATTCTCAAAACCTTTAAAGCAGGCAAAGTTATTTATTAAATTACATGTTTAAATATATAGACAGTAGAATGGAACAACATGCTGTATCTAAAAACGTTGTTGTAACAAATAATGCACTGATGTGCAGAAGAGGCTGTAAGAGCCTTTCTTGTAGTATGAGGTTACGCACCGGTGTGCGGGAGTGACAGAGTTAAAGCATTTCTCCCAGATCAACAGGTACCTTTCTTCCTTATACCCTGAACAAAGCATTGTTATACATGAGTGGAATACCAACACCCAAAAACAACTGACAGGAAACCAAAATATATGGCAAATGGGCAGTGATCAAGAGGGGGAGAAGAACATTAACATATTCTCCTCAATGCTTGTTTAAGCAATACCTAGATTGTACATTAGGATACTTTAAAGGTGCCCTCGAATGAAAAATTGAATTTATCTTGGCATAGTCAAATAACAAGAGTTCAGTACATGGAAATGACATACAGTGATTCTCAAACTCCATTGTTTCCTCCTTCTTATGTAAATCTCATTTGTTTAAAAGACCTCAGAAGAACAGGTGAATCTCAACATAACACCGACTGTTACGTAACAGTCGGGGTGTACGCCCCAATATTTGCATATGCCATCTCATGTTCCCAACATTATGAAAGGCATTAGACAAGGGCAGCCAGTAACGTCTGGATCTGCACAGGTGAGTCAACAGACTAGGTAAGCAAGCAACAACAAAGGAAAAATGGCAGATGGAGCAATAATAACTGACATGATCCATGATATCATGATATTTTTAGTGATATTTGTAAACTGTCTTTCTAAATGTTTCGTTAGCATGTTGCTAATGTACTGTTAAATGTGGTTAAAGTTACCATTGTTTCTTAATGTATTCACGGAGACAAGAGCCGTCGCTATTTTCATTATTAAACACTTGCAGTCTGTATAATGCATAAACACAATTTCATTCTTTATAAATCTCTCCAACAGTGTAGCATTAGCCTTTAGCCACGGAGCACAGCCTCAAATTCATTCAGAATCAAATGTAAACAATATAACAGTATACAATACTCCCATAATCCGACACATGCATGCCGCATGTATGCCGCATGCATGACGAACACTTTGTAAAGATCCATTTGAGGGTTATATTAGCTGTGTAAACTTTGTTTATGCACTGTTCAAGGCAAGCGCAAGCTCTGTGGGCGTGGAGCAGGAGAATTAAAGGGCCAGTAGCCCTGAATCGGCTCATTTATAATGATGCCCCAAAATAGGCAGTTAAAAAAAATGAATTAAAAAAAATCTATGGGGTATTTTGAGCTGAAACTTCACAGATACATTCAGGGGACACCTTAGACTTATATTACATCTTTTTAAAAGAAAGTTCTGGGGCACCTTTAATATCTCCATTAAGTACGCTACCAATCAGTTCAGTTTATAAGCTGTCAGATGAAACCAAACATGACATAGTTACATGTTAGAAAACACTAGTAGATAAATATTATGTAGTTGAAAGCATATATGGCATGTGAAGCAAATTGTACAGATGAGTCATTGAGGTGTAAACAACTCTGTCTCCCCAGACAGAACCATCCTGTGCCCGGATTGTCCCAACAGTCCTCAATCAGCATACTGATGAATCCCTCCCACTGGATAGGCATTAGCATACTGTGATGATGAAAGCCATTGTGCCACGGTTAATTCATATGAATACCTTTAAAGAGATTTCTTCAGTACTAGAGCAGTAAAGAGTTGTACCCATATTCACTCAACCCTGATCCAGATACACACTTTTTCAGATGACCAAATCTAAATTACTAGTGCTATATGGAGCCCCTAAAGGGACATGGTGATAGAATGAATATGAGAATGTTCAAAAATAAATAAAAAACAACATTTCAATGCTTTTGAGAAAAGTTCTATGTAGCGTTCATCTGAGAAACTTTGCGTTTGCTCGCAAAGAATTTTTGACTGGTTCATCTCTTAAAATTGTGCCAATGTAGTTCACAAACAGTGATAAAGAAACACTTTGAATCAATTATTATATTTTTGTTTGATATTTACAGCTGTTTGGGGATTATTTTATGGCACAAAAATCTCTTTTTTACTTTACAGTAGATTAAGGATAAATATGTAGCCTAATATGTACTTCTAAATTATTACTTTTACAGTTAAACTAATCAAGAGCAAGATTAAAAAAAAAAAAAGTGTGTATGTACATTACATGATAAAAATGTTGTATTTTTTGACTAGTTTTAAAGTTTTATTACATTTTTGTTCCTGAAATCCACCCTTCTTATGGGATCAGTATAATCCAGATTTCTTTGCATCAAATGTATCCCAATCTTACTAAAAAGTTTTGAACAACACAAACTGATGATTTTATCCAGATCAAAACGCAGATTGGATTTTGTGATCTAATCTGATTTCATAATCTTTTTTTTTTTTTTTTTTCTTTTGAACAGCCGATTTTCAAGATTTGACCCAATCCGATAGCCAAAATCCAATTAGATTACTTTTGAACAACTGGCCCCTGGCTATTATGGTGTCTTACTGGAGAATGCCTGCTTAAACCTTTCTATTTTAGTGGCTGTAAAGCTTTACATTGACTGCCGAAAGCGACAGACTCTATGGGGTCTTTATTTTATATTACTTTATTATTATTATTATTATTTAATTTGTCTTTGATTAAACCATATAAAGCATAGATAAAGATCAGTTAAAGTTAAACTTGAATTGACATACAAATGGTCATTAACTTACAAATGTTTTGAAGTGCAATGTTTTCTGTTTTCTGGAAAACGGCTGGAGAGATTAAGTATTACTTAAGTGCGACATTCTCCTTAATGCTTTGAAAAACCTTGCCAAGGCCGGACTGATGTAGTTATGCATTAATGGATTTATCTGTCTGATGCTTGAAAGTTCAAATTCAAGACATATTTACAGCTATAGTTTCCTTTTTTATTTTTAGATAACATCTAAAATAGCATCTGCCCTCTCTTGTATAAGGTTACATATTAGGCATTGTACAATTGAAACCAATCGGTATGGTATTTATTCTGGAAATGGTTATATTAAAATTCCCTTTGTGAAGAAGCACCTTCAAAAGTGAGGTTAGTGAAAAATGCAAAGTCTGAGAAAATAGTTTTTATTTGAAGTTGTTCTAAAGGTAGTTTATTCCCCACTTAGCCTCTAGCTTTCATTTTTAGAGGGGGAGTGTTATTGTAGGTGACACACAAGCTTGACGTCACATAATTCTAGCAGGTGCTACAGGCAGCCTGCCCGTTCTGTGACTGGCCACAGAGGAGTTCCTGTCAGCCCTGCTTACGAGTCTTTGTCCTGCTTTTGTTTATTTGCAAGGCAGATGAAAGGTCTGTTGCAAAACATGGGCTGAGTACTACGGCTGGAAATTGTTCATTCGCCAGGACAACCAGCTATGAGCTTGTTACATTGCAGCAGCTACATGCAGATGTTTAAAGGAGTTGTTTAACACAGGTGCATGACATCCCTGGAGCTGCAGTTCTGTAGGAGATTCAGCAGTGATATATATTTCTTTAATCACATCTCATTCAGTGCTGCAGCAACGATACAAACGAGTAACTACTTTCCAATGTTGTATTAAGAGCCATTAGTTTAATCATAGAAGCAGTCCGTATTGATATAAATGTTCTTTCATATTAGTAACGGCATGAATAATCTATAGGAGTGTAGCTAATGTAGCATTCTTTTCCTGCTTCAAGACAGTTGGTAAATGGAAATTTCTGGCTGTGGGGGAGCTTAAATGGAGCTTTACAGTGACTTCTGAAATTGCCTCTTCTGTCTTCTTATTTCTTCAGTTGTCACAGCACACACACACACGCACACACACACACACACGCACACACACACACACAAAATTAGTTCTCAATCTCAAAAGTTATGATTATGAACGCATGCAATAACAAAAATATTAATAACT
Organism: Chanodichthys erythropterus; assembly: GCF_024489055.1. Classification (NCBI taxonomy): domain Eukaryota; kingdom Metazoa; phylum Chordata; class Actinopteri; order Cypriniformes; family Xenocyprididae; genus Chanodichthys; species Chanodichthys erythropterus. The sequence continues at coordinate 23,493,329 of NC_090241.1, forward strand.
GATTATGTTGTAGTCAATGTATGTTTTTTTTCCTGTGAGTTTTTTTCCTTTCCTTTCCTTTCCTTTCCTTTCCTTTCCTTTCCTTTCCTTTCCTTTCCTTTCCTTTCCTTTCCTTTCCTTTTAGAGTGAAACGTGTCACTGTTTTATTTCTTATAAGTGAGCAGCTCATTATCCACTGGTATTTGCAGCATATTAGAGCGGCTTGGTATTATATACTGTATAATCTGATTGGCTGAGAGCCATGTGATATTCTAGTGATAACAGCATTCCTTCATTTTCACCGTTTATATCACTCCACTTGAAACATCTGTCATGTCCACTGTACTTTCTTTACAAATACTACACTTGTTGTACCACGAACTGTAGTTTTAAGAGTTTTTTTAAGTCAAGAATTTAGTTGCTTAGACCTGAAATATATGACTCATATTTAATTATAGCGCCTATTTTACTATTTGTTTTGACTCTAAGTTTCATTAGTAACTGATATAATATTATGGACATCAAGTATGAATGCTATATAGGGCTGGGCGATATATATCGCATACGATTGTCACGCGCATTTCGTCAGTAAAACCGGTTCCCTGATTACCGCGAAATCGCCATAACCTGCTTTCAAATGGAGCGGCATTTAATACACAGAATCGTAGTTCACTGACAAGCCACGCAATATCGCGTCCATTATCGCAGATGAATCGCCTTCGATAATGAACGTGATATTGCGTAACTTGTCAGTGAACTACGGCTCTGTCTATTAAATGCCACTCCAATTGAAAGCAGGTGATGGCAATTTCGCTGTAATCAGGGAACCGGCTTTACTGACGAAATGCGCGTGACAATCGCATGCGATATATCGCCCAGCCCTAATGCTATATCAGATGCAAGTAATACTATTTTTTAGTTAATCTCTCTCTCTCATAATACCATAATATTTTACATAATACAATGACCTTCAATAAAGCGACTCAACGTTCCTTTGTTACTAAAGTGACATTTTAGAATTAGTAAGGGAGGGCTCAACTGTTAAACTGTCAACTTGAGATTTGAATCCATGGCAGAAGGAAGTAGTTCTGCACAAAAGAGGTTTTTTAAAGACATTCCATTGTTCTTATTTATTTACACACTTGTGCCATCAAACTGTTGTATAAACACAATATCACACATATAGCTGTGCGATATGGCTGTATATCAGCATGCTGTGATTATCTAGAGCCGAATCACAGCCATGCTGATATACAGCCATATCGCACAGCTACTTGTGTGATATTGCTCATGTATACTATATAAACGGGCTTCTTAGAAGCATTGGCCAAAATTTCAAATAAAGCTTCAGTTGAAATAAAGCTGAAGACGAGAAGAGTGGACATGTTGCTAAATTTCTTATTCTGATAAATGTAACTTTTGTGTTCCATTTGAAGAAGAAAGTCATACAGTTTGGCAACAACAATATGATGAAAAATTCCATTGAACCTTTCTTGATGTTGACTGTAAAATATTGCATGGCATTGTTTCTGCAAAACAGAGCTTTCTTTTTGTTCAGTCATTAATCTAGTGTGTGTACTTTTCTGTTAGAGTTTAATTTTATGATGGAGCTTTGAAGGATACAGTATGGAAGTGAACTGCAGGGAGACAAAAAATAAAACTAAAGCTTTTTTCACACTCCTCCAATCCAATCGCATAGAAGCTTTGTTCACAGACAACAGCACAGCCAAAAGAACCATTTAACAAATGATTTTCTCATTTAAAACCTTGTAAAATAGGATTCCTTGGTAGTTTTAATTTGACCTTTTAGGTTATCTCAATGAAAGATGACATTTTTAGATGGGCCCATATTAAATAAACATGTCAAATGGAGGGGCCAAAATTTAATGGAATGAGAGAATGTGCTGGATGAAAGAAAATGGCAAATCATTACCAACAATGTTTGAGAAAAAAAAAAGGTGTTTTTGCCATTCCTTATGAAAAAGATTCTTTGTGGCTTACATTAAAAGCTGGCTATTGATGTGCCTTGATTACACCTCAAAGTTCAGGCCCACCATTCAATTCGTAAAAAGTTAATTCGCATTACTCATGTCAGAGGAGCAGGTCTCCACACAGAAGGGGAACTTACAATATGTTTTCCAATATGGTGTGATGAGTGAAGTGTCATCTGTAAATTGTTCTACATCAAATCTGCCTTATTGATTTCTGTCTGTTGGTCTGAAAATCTTGTACTGTCTGGCTCCTCATGCTCTAGAGGAGAATTATTACTTTTTCATCAGCTCATGGATATTTCATCTTTATTCCTCCTCCAAATGCATTGCCAGCTGCTCAGTGAGATGGGTAATATGCCCTGGTCACGTCGATCATATGAAGCAAATAAAGTCCTGGTGCCAGTGTTAGACATCGAACAGACAAGCTGTGCATGTTGCAGCCTTTCTTGGAGCAAGCTGCTCTTAGCAACTTGACACCTGTCATGGAAGTGCTTACATCTGTTTCGCTTCTGAGCACGGAAAATAATTAACACTGTATCCAAAGTTGTTAATAATGAAAAATGATCACTGTAATTAATGATATCTGCCACTCCTTATTCTTTCTCTCCTACCTTTTTTTCTTCTCTGCCACGCTGACAGAACATTAACTGCAAGGAAATTACCATGCTGTTCATACTGTATGTTGGTGAGCTATTTTAGTTAATGTTATAATCAGAAGGATAAGTCAGTTTTAAGTTTTATTTATTTATTTATTTAAATTAATTAGGCTTTAGTAGAGGGATATAGGAGATACATAGTGATAATTTTAGTGCAGGAAAAGGCTTTTCCATACTGTTTATCATATGCATCGCTTGGGGAGGGCGAGAACCACCTGGCGTGCCAGCAGCTTGACTGAAAAATGTTTCTCAGAGAGGAGACTTCTCGCAAGGAAGGACCAGATGAGCACCAGATTTTCTTCGCATACAAATAAATTAGGCATCTAGAAACATTCTCTTGCCATTTACAGTTAATGTCAGAGACTATTGTTTTTCTAGTGGAAGGATGGAATTTAATGATTTTACTTTAAAAAGTAACTTAATACACATATTTTTGCCTTAATATTTGTTTGGTAACCATTTTATGAAAGCAATAAGGTACACATGGTATGCTGTATTGTGAAGGGTTTCCTAACAAGGCCCTTCAGCCATGACATTATTCACAATACAGCACAGCCTCGTACCTCGTTGCTTAATATTTGTAATACGGTTTGATGGAGAAAAACTTGCCCCACAGTGTTTGAATGAGAACCATGTCGTATTGTGTTATGTTTTGTATGGATACGATGCAGAATTTAAATCTAAATCTTCTAAGACATTTCAGTAAATTCAGCAGGAACAAGGACGGAAGACAGCAATGACAACTGGTTAATGTCTCATGCCTCAGCATCCAAATTTAGTGAATAGAACTGTGAGGAAAAAGCTCACCATCTAATTATAGCAAATGTGTGCATTGTTGGGACCTAATATAGAACTCTGTAAGAAAGTATGATTGAATTGCATTACATTTTATTCTTTTTTCTGAATTATTTGAATGGATGACATGACACCACAGAATAATTGTTTTTAAAATGTTCCATGTTTCAGTCAAATTTGACTTGTACCCACTGCCCACATAACTCAAATTCTCAAATATAGTGAATGTTATGTACTATATAACAGGCGCTTTAAATTCAAGGTGAATTTTTGCTTAATTACAGGAACCCCCTCGAGCCATTTGGGGTGCCTTGATCAAGGGAACAGTAGAAAAAAAAAAAATTATTAAAACAGTCTCATTACCTCTTTAGTTCCTGGGTCACCCCTATACTCTGTTTGAACTTGTAGCCTTTGCATTAATCCAGATCTTTAACCACTAGAGTATCACTGCCATAAAACATTGTCCATCATATGTTATCATCACTTATTATCATATAACTCTCACTGAATGCTGTTTCATTTTATGGGACATACAATCCTTGTGTCATCTCTAATGGAAAAAAAGCAAGTGAAATGAGTGATGATGAGGAGAAGAGAATCAGCTACCATGAACAAGTGCCAAAATAGTTATATGGGGGAGAAAAAAGAAAATGATGCATCTCCTGGCTGAGCCAGAACCACAGATGGAGATGCTGACAAGTACGAAATAAAGTTTAGTGTGAGAATAAATCATAACATGAAGCACTGACAAAAAAACAAAATAGATTAAAAATGCTATTGAAAATGTCAAGCTTTTATAATGTATAATATATGTACACACACACACACACTCACTGGCTTCTTCATTAGGCACACCTTGCTAATACTGGGTTGGTACTAGCCTTTTGTCTTCAGAACTGCCTTTATTCTTTGTGGCATAGACATCGTCATGATCAAGAAACTGGTTTGAGATGATTTAAGCTTTGTGCCATGGTGAGTTATCCTGCTGGATGTAGCCATCCCAAGTGAAAAAAAAGTACACTTCCATAATGTATTTAGCTAAGTGCTAACAAAGTTTCGCCGTAAGACAGAGCGATTTAGTGCACGCACTGAGACGAGAGAGGTATGTATCAACTCGTCTTAGTTAAGGGAATAACAGTTTAAAATGAAAAAACGGTGGAGTATCCCTTTAACACATAGATAGCTCAGGCAGGCTGTGGCATTTAATGCAAAATGGATCCATGCTTTCATGTTCTTTACACCAAATTCTGTGCCTATAAGCCATATGAATGTTGCAGCAGAAATCAAGACTCAACCACACATTGGTTTTCCAATCCTCTGTTGTCCAATTTTGATGAGCCTGTGTGAATTATAGCCTCAGTTTCCTGTTCTTAGCTGACAGGAGTGGCACCAGTGTGGTCTTCTGCTGCTGTAGCCTACTTCAAGGTTTGACTTGTTGTGCATCCAGAGATGCTTTTCTGCATACCTCTAGTGTAGCAAGTGGTTATTTGAGTTCAGTTTGACCATTTTCCACTGACCTTTGGCATCAAAAAGGTATTTTCGCCCACAGAACTGCCACTCACTGGATGTTTTCTATTTTTTGACCATTCTCTATAAACCCTAGAGATGGTTGTGCATGAAAGTCCCAGTAGATCAGCAGTTTCAGACCAGCTGTCACCAACAACCATGTCATATTCAAAGTCACTTAAATGACCTTTCCCCATTTTGATGCTCAGCAGATCATTTTGCACTGCTGTCATATGATTGCCTGATTAGATATTTGTGTTCTACCCAATGTAAGGTGTGTGCCACAGCTGCCCTAAACTAACAGTATTGGTGATTACCAAAATCTTTATTTATTTATTTATTTTCTATGTTTCTGTAATGGTTACCCCACACCAGTATGTGTGAGCTCTTTAGTCACAGTAGTGTTTCTAAAGATGTTGGGATTTAATGGATTCAAAAATAGATCCCACAAAAGTCTTTGGGAACAACTAGAAACAATTTGGAAGTCATTTACAACAGAGACTGTGGAAAAGTACATAAAAACAATGCCAGCAAGAATTCAAGCTGTTATCAAGGCCATACAAAATAAAAATAAAATATATAAATTGTATTGGTTTTGTGTGAATAGACTATTTTGTTGTTTCAGTTTGTTATTTGCCTAGTGCCAATAAATTAAAAAAGTGACAATTAACTTTGCCTAGTTAAATGACAATATTTTTTTAAGTTTTTGACAGATTCTTAAAATATTTATGTGGTCTAATTTTTATGATAACGATAATTATGAGATAACGAGTGAATGCTATCCGCACATAGTATACATTGGTCAAACACTTTCGCCTCAAAATCCCAGCCTCAGCCCATTCAGAAATACCCAATTTGTTGTCAGAAACCGTTAAAGGCCACTTCCCTTTCTCAGCAAAAGCCTATATATAATGTGGACAAAAGTTTTTAAGTCCACATTTATACATATATATAATGTATAATATATAATTATACATCATATATAATGTGTGTGTGTGTGTGTTTTGCTCATTTTAGGTTGCCATCGACAGGTGCAGTGTAGCTTACGGTAGTTGCTATATATGTTTTGAGAGTCCTTTAGGATTTTATCGACCCTCTGTGAAATGATTATTTAAACATTGGAGTCAAAAAGATCAGTGTAACAGTTTTATAAAAGTACTGCTCATTTTTCTTTCTTCTTTCCCTTTTCATTCACAATGAAGACTGTTGTGATGTGACCCCAAGATTGTAACCAGGGAGTGTTATTCCCTCTGTTTCTTTAATCCATTTGTGTTGAGGGTCTTTCTGTGGTATTGTCCTTGGATCAGATCACTTTTCAATTGTTAGATGGCAACATAGACCTCTAAAGCATTTAATACATATATATTGATAAATGACTCTTCTAGTCTCTTGAAAGACCTTAATCCTCTAAAACAATTATAAAGACAAAGACTGTTTGTGCACTGGGAAAACGTAGCATTGAACAAGTGAGTAAATGTTTTAAAAGAAAAAAGAGAAACAGTGAGGGAAAAGTGGCTTAATTTTTTTGTCCCTCTGACTCAGTTAATATAGTTATTGGAAAAGAAAAGCCTGCAGAATAATTTTGATATATTTGGACATTATTGGACAACCAAAGGCGATATGTGCTGCTTTATCTTTTCCTTGCAAATGTTGGCAAAATGCAGTACTGCTGTTGTAAATCCTGACACTGGGCTCTGTTTGGGGCAACCTTCACATATATAAACGTTTGCAAGCATATGAGTCTTGGCAGGGAGTTACTATAGCAACTCTCCGGCCAGATGTTCCTAAGATAACTGTAAAAGCACCTGTCTGAGTGCACGTATAAGACCACTAATTTCAGAGAGTCAAGTGTGTGAATATAGGCAGCCATTTGATTGTTATTGATGAATTTTTCCAAGTAACAATGGTGTTTTTTTTTTATGACCAATTTTTATGAATTTATAGTTAGTCAGACATAGAATTAGTATTGTTTCACTTTTGATTATTTTTTTGTGCATGTGTGTGTATATAATAAAATATTACATTTTAAAATAACAGTTTTCTAATTTTGCATATAAGAATATATTACAATACTTGCTTGACATTAAATTTTATTCTGCTTTTTGCTGAATTATTTGAATTTCTGAACGAAACTCTACGGAGCCCTGGACATGACATGCAGGAAAAAAATAGTAGGCTAAATCATGTGAACAATTTACTAATTTGTTCCCTCGATTTACTAAAACGTGCACACCATTTACTATTTCGTTCCCTCGATTTATAAGTCATGCGCATGATTTATAAATCGAGGGAACAAATTAGTAAATTGAGGGAATGAATGAGTAAATCGTTCACACAATTTTTTTTTTTTTTCTTGCATGTCGTGTGAGGCTCCATAAAACTCAAGTATGTTACATCTTTCTGATCACAGAATAATTTCTTTATAAAATCCTTCAGAATTCATTGTGGTGATTTGGAGCTCAAGTAATATTTTTTATCATCAGAGTTGAACACATTGTGCAGCTTAATATTTTTACAGAAACTTTGATATATATATATATATATATATATATATATATATATATATATATATATATATATATATATATATATATATATATATATATATATATATACTAAATATTTACTTATCTACTTTTGTATTCTGTAAATAAAGCCATTAAATGATTAGTGGGATTAATATTGAACCTATTTCTGATTTTTATGTATTTCATTGAATTTTTATTTGATTTTATTATTTTAGGCATATATCATATTGGAAATTAAAAAGTTTTGGATTCATAACATAAGTTACATTATTTAAGAGTCCATCACTAACTTGGTTTAAACAACTACCACAGATGGCTCTAAATTATGAGCTGAAATTGGCAATAACATAAAAGCATTCCTCATCACCGTTGCCAAAATAATGAATAGAACATCCTTTTTACTACTTTCAAAGATGCCCATATGTGTGAACTCATGGATTTATATGCCAAACTAAGCAGATCTAAACTCATCCACCACTAAGGCTACTAAGCTAATCCACTGGGCAGATCTGAAGTAAAGATACACAAAGGGCAGAAGGCTTTATCTTCCCGTACAACACCTTAATTCCTGCCGACTCCATGTCATCTTTCAGCTTCTAGAAGCAAGGTGTACCTGCTCTATAGCATCAAATAACTTCTTTGAGGCTGACCTTTTTACAATACAGTTCACCTACCTCTGATACCATAAGATTTCTTAAAATGCTTTAAAGACACTTTTGCAGCATCAGAGGCACAGAGTGTGCCCAGGACAGCTTGTGATCCAGACTCTGTGTTCTGAACGAGAGAAGAAATATCCAGGGATAGTTTCTCTGCTGTCTGAATGCAATAGCATTTCTGAGTGCAGTAGCATTCAGAAGGACCTCAAAGAAAATAAATAAATTAAACCGCTCCTAGTGGAGCATTTTACTTTTCACAGCAGAGGCTTGAGCTCGAACTATTGATTGTGCTGCAGTTAGTGCCTGTTAATGTCATTCTGACAACAATATTAGGTGGTTAGCTGAGCCATTGTGAGGTCTGTTTTATTTTCTTCAAAAGTATATCTACCCATTTGCTAAGATTTCATTCATGTAGAATATATTGGTTTAAATATATGATTACACTGTCATCATGTATAACCATATACATTGTATTTTTTTAACATTTCTCAACAAAAACCTATTTGAAAACATATATTTTACATGATATCAAAACAATAGATTCATACGTAATTAGATTCTAATACCTAATTGCCATGAACCAACAGCTGTTTATCAACAGTAACAAATCTGGAGTTGGATGTCAAAAACTTGACAGGGCTTAAAAGAGCACCTGTTTTGTTGCAGTGTTTTAGTCAGATATAAAAAGTAAATAATAGCTAACAAGCAATGAATATATTATTTATGAACAATTACATTAATTTAACTATACATGTTTTGTAATTTAACTTAAACTTCTCAAAGCAGAACATCTGGCTATACAATTAAGCCATGCGTCTTGCTGTTCATTAGTCTATGATATAACAGCAATGGCATGCAGAGTAATTTTCCATGTCAAATTTGTGCTTGTAAGTAATGAAAGTATAAATTATTGTTGTAACGATTATTTAATTTTAATGAAATTAAATGAAAGGTTCTCCTTTCTGATTTACTATGTCAAGTCTCCTTAATTTATATAGCATTTTTTCAGTAGATTGTTTCAAAACAGCTTTACAGTAATAAACAGAAAAATAACAGAATCAATGATGCAAGTTTAATTAAATAATCAAATATGAGACAAATTCAAAATCTGCTCTAAAGCAATGTTGTTATTATTCAGATAAAATCAGACGTTGGTTCAGTTCATTTCAATAATAGTGTAAAGTTAATCAATCATGAAACGAGTTAAGTTCAATTCAGCTAACTGACTTGTCTATTTGCTATTTGAGGAGAAATAAAACAGGTGTTGTCTTCGGTTCTGGTCAGTCGTTTTGGGTTGCAGGCTCTCATTTATGGACCATATTTGGTCTGTATTCCCATACATAACTCTATTATGATATGGCTATCAAAAAATGGAATGGGAATCCCAAATTTACAGAAATATTCTCACAAAAAATAATCACTGTGACGGCCAGCCATCAGCACTCCCTTGGCTTTTCATGGGTAATCCCATGGATGAGTGAAGTGTGATACTGATATGTCGTAATCAAGGTAGAGAACAAAAGGACCATTAGTAGCACAAAGAGCAACAGTGCCAATCAGAGATTCATTCTTTTCTTTCTTTCTCTGCTGGAATTATGGATTGCCAGGCTCCACGGCCAATAATGACAGCATCATTTAAAGATGCTGGCGTATACTCTTTTGTACTTGGTTAATGTGGCACAGCAATTTAAATACCCACTGAAATCAAAATGAGTTTTGTGGCTTTTAATTCACACTGTAGACTGTAGAATAAGTGTTCTTAACTAGAAATGTTTGAGTCCACTAATTCATACGTTTAACTTAGAATTTCTCTATGTGAATATTATTACTAGTGTAAACATAGCTAGCTATAACAAGCTAATTCAGAAAATGTTAACTTGCTAATTTTCTAACATGTTAACAATAGCATGGTATAGCACTTACTTACAACATAATTTGCATACAAAAACATTATATAACACTTAATTTTAGCATTTACTCTCCTTTTCGAGTGCCATGGGCAAAGCATGCTGGGAAATAGAAATCACAGTTCAGTTTCAGTGCCCTAGATTCAAAAATTGAATTTACCTTGGCATAGTTGAATAACAAGAGTTCAGTACATGGAAATGACATACAGTGAGTCTCAAACTCCATTGTTTCCTCCTTCTTATATAAATCTCATTTGTTTAAACGACCTCCGAAGAACAGGTGAATCTCAACATAACACTGACTGTTACGTAACAGTCGGGGTGTACGCCCCAATATTTGCATAATGCCAGCCCATGATGTTCCTAACATTATGAAAGGCATTAGACAAGGGCAGCCAGTTAACGTCTGGAGCTGCACACAGCCGAATCATCAGATTAGCTAAGCAAGCAAGAACAGCGAAAAATGGCAGATGGAGCAATAATAACATAATCCATGATAGCATGATATTTTTTACTGATATTTGTAAATTGTCTTTCTAAATGTTTCGTTATCATGTTGCTAATGTACTGTTAAATGAGGTTAAAGTTACCATCGTTTCTTACTGTATTCACAGAGACAAGAGTCGTCGCTATTTTCATTTTTAACCCTTAAATGCATGACTGTTTCGCCAATCATTCTTACATATTCGGGTCTTTATCGACCCGGATCTAATCTACCACGGAAGGATCTCTACCTGTTGCAATAATATAAAACTCCTCTGATATTAGAGTAACAATTACAGAAGAATAAAATAAAGCATATTTTGTTACCTTTTGGAGCTTGAAGGGGCTCAGTTTGAGCAGATGTTTTATGCCATCATCACTGTCCTCATCAGAGCTCATTTCCCAGTAAATTCAGCAAATTATAGGCTAGTTTTATGTTTGAGGTCAAGAATATGAGCCCATTCGCGATCTCAAATGTATTCTCAAAACTACATAATTTTCAACATCTTCAAAATCAATATTTCGATCACTAACAGCTTCACCAGATTCATCCAGTGACAGTTACAGTCATATTTGATTGCATTCAGTACTTGTTCTGCAGTAAATTGCTGAGCAATTTCATGTTTTTCTTATTCTTTCATTTTCTATCTGAATGAGTCGTCACTTCAGCATTGTGTATCAGACATTGCCACCTTGTGGAATAAAGGTGAATTGCACTTATTCCGTCATCTAAGATTCAATTATTGTTGTGAAGAAAAATATACGTACACTCACACCTCGGGTCGTTAGTGTCCCTATACAATTTTTACAAAAAAATGAATACAAAAATAGGCATTCTTTTATAATTTTAGGATTTTTTTTTCTTGTTATATACTTTATAATTAATTGATTGAGGAATACCAAGAAGGTTGATGTCTAACTTTAAAAAATAAATGAGGAGGAGGGTAATGAATGACGTCCCGGGTCACTAAAGACCCGAGGTATGCATTTAAGGGTTAAACACTTGCAGTCTGTATAATGCATAAACACAACTTCATTCTTTATAAATCTCTCCAACAGTGTAGAATTAGCCGTTAGCCACGGAGGACAGCCTCAAATTCACTCAGAATAAAACTTTTAACATCCAAATAAATACTTTACTCACATAATTCGACGCATACATGCCGCATGCATGACGAACATCTTGTAAAGATCCATTTGAGGTTTATATTAGCTGTGTGAACTTTGTAAATGCGCTGTAATATAGTCGACAGCTCGTGTGGCAGGAAGCTCGCGTCTTAAAGGGGCGGCGCGGAGTGTAAATCAGTGCATTGCTAATGGTGCCCCAAAATAGGCAGTTAAAAAAAATAATAAAAAAAAAAATCCATGGGGTATTTTGAGCTGAAACTTCAAAGACACATTCAGGAGACACCTTAGACTTATATTACATCTTGTGAAAGAACGTTCTTGGGCACCTTTAAACTTAAGATACTCTAAATTAAAATTAAAGTTAAAAATAAGTTCATAAAACTCAAAACAATGAAAGAGTTCAGTGTGTTTAAAAGATATCAGTTCTGTGAACTTGAAAGAAAAAGAAAGTGCTAAATACTCATAAAGGTTAATGTGACTGAACTAGTTTGTTTAATTTAAGTTGTTCCTACTCAAACAAATTAATTATTTTGAGCATTAGGGTTTACAGTGCATGAGTGTTAGCTTTGTAGACATCGTTGCTAGTGTACTTCTAAATATCTTCCATACTCCCAACAGCTTGAAATGATCTACCTTGCACCAATCATAAAGTGACAATAATGGAAAATACTAAAACCATCAGTGATGTGATTGAAGTCCCAAGTGAAAGACTCTAGAAGGGGTATCTAAGAGCATGTCAGCCAAAGGACACTCAGGCACGGGAATATCATTCCATGTCCTTGTCTTGTCCACACCCACTGGAGTTATTGTCAAGCAGTGGCCCTGTAGAGTGCCAAAGGCTCACCAGCAGGCTATCATGGGCTAAGTGTAATGGGCTGTCATTGAAGTCCCAAAGTCAATAGTACAGTCACAATGTTGCATTGGCTTTCAGTGGATAAATGAAGGCTTCACTTTTGATGGCACCCATGCATTTGGTTGTTGGGCTAATGGAGCACCTATAAGTGCAGCAATGATCCTTAACCAACTCAATAAACACCCCTCTGGGATCAGATTTCACTTGCTGTAATGCTTGATCTGTCCACCAGTGTGTAAAAGGGAGATTGGGTTTTGTGCAGCTGGCTCCATTAAAGCAATGAAGGAAAGTTGAGATGATGAAAAGTATGTTGAGGTTTGACTTGTATCGGTTAATGTAAAACAGATTGAATGCAATAAAAGTGTGCTCATGTGTGATGAACAGACTAAAATGGTCAATGACCAAAGTCATTGTTCACTGTTATTATTGCTCTATGCTGTAGCTTTTGATCTGTTTTTTAGGGTGCTTTCACACAGGCACCATCAAGGCTTGGTCCGAACCTGAATTCAATTTCTCTCCTCTCCCCTTGCCCCAACTGGGATGTGTTCACATCATATTATTTAGGTCCAAACTGCGGTGCGTTTGCATAATCAAAGCAGCTGCTGTTTACCCCTGTTGCTTGGTAACGCTGGTGCAGGAGAAGACGGCAAAATGCATAACGTTGCTAACCTCACTTTTGGTTTTTGATACTTAGGTTTTATTTTCAGTGTCAGCACACACTTTTTATGTAGACTCAGGTACGGGTACAGTTACCCTGAGCTCGGATACAGCTCGGGTACAGCTTTCACATCATCCAAGTGAACCAAACACTGGAATCAATGGAACCCGGGTGCACACCAAAAAATTGCTAGTGTGAAAGCACCCTCACACTCACCGATAATGATGTTGTCATATGATGTGGCAATCAATTGTGTTTGTCAATGAAAGCCTAACACCCTAAAATCTGCCTAATATTTTTTTTCCCAAAAAAAGAAGAAAAATACAAAAGAATAGAAAAATACAATTGAAATTTCCATTAAGTGCAAAAACAACAACAACAACAACAACAAAGTAACATGTTTCTAATAATATTCTTGCAATGGAAATCTGTTCAGAATTGCAAATATGTTTAAAATGTCACTGCTACATTCACATTTATAATTTTGCATAAAGATGTATTGAAGTAAATGTCAAAAGATATTAACATATACTTCCTGTTCGGAAAGTATGACCAAAACCCAACACACTTTTAGTCTTCACCTAATTGGCTACAAAGAGGCTTGTCCAAGGAGGCTTGAGTCCATTATTTCTACAGATTTTTTTTTTTTTTTAACTGTACATTGCTTAAAAAATATGAGCTTCATATTTCACCTTTTAAACCCTTCAGTGCATTCACCTAATAGAATGTAAGAGCATTACTGTGCATTCTTTTTTTTTCTTTTTTTCTTTGTATTTGCAGCATGACAAATTGAAATGTTTTGGACGAATAAATAGAATACCACACATGTGGTCAATAAAGCTTAGTTTCTGTTCTTAAAAGATCTATTTAATTATGACCTGGTTAAAGGGAATCTTTTTTTTGTAACCAGCACATAATTGCAGGGCCAGAGATTGACCAACACAGATAACTCGGGGAGTAGCTTGGGAATGCACCACAGCACAGTTCAACTTGCTTTAAACTTCACCTAATTGGCTACAACTACCATCCTATAGCTACAGAATGATCTGCCCTGCTGCACCTTGCAGAAAGCAGGAAAGAATGGAGCCACCATTTGTCACAGTCATTATTGATACATTTTTTGTGTAAACAACTTATCACTTTTAAATGCATTCAATAGCCAACCCAGAGACATCACACATTAGTTTCCTTGAAGGGTTAATGTCATGAGCCAGACAAATTTTCTGGTTAAAATTGCAAAAATGTGATTATTAAAACAAATGAAAAAAAAAAAAAAAAACAAAAAAAAAAAAAAACGACAACAAACAAACACCAGGTTTGTTGTGCCTGCGTGTAGGGCTGTACAATTTGGCCCAAAATTTTGTGTTTGTATATTAATATGACTAATAATTATTATGATGATGATGATGATGATGATGATGATTTTTATTATTGCTAAATAAAATATTAAAATAAGAATTATTACTATTGTAATAACACTATTTTGTTATAAAAAATAAGAATATATAAATATATATATATTTATATATTATATATATATATATATATATATATATATATATATATATATATATATATATATATATATATATATATATATATATATATAAATATATTTAAAATAATAATTTTATTTTACAGAAAGCCTTTATTTTATGGGAAAACTGCAGGGTGCCCTGCTAACACACAGGCAGCCTATAACTATAAATCATCAGAAAGGAACATTTCAGTACATTACACTGGAGAAAAAAACATGGATTTTCTTACGTTTACTTCAAATTTCTTTAGAGAGAAGAATTACTTTTCATATCTTTTTTTAACCCAAAATAGGGTGGTGTGAGCATTATTGAAGGCTATAAACACATGTAATGTATGTTTTATTCATACTGGAAGCCTGAGGGCAAATATGCCTCACAGAAGTAATAAAACTTATGACGTTCCAGGAAATCCCTAATATGGACAAAGGTATTCATATTGCTGTAACTGAATAAAAAGAAGATCGAAATGCTTTGACTTATTAAACATGAAGACAATAAACACACAAGTGTTACAATATATTGTTTATCTAAGAATTTCGTGAATAAGAATTGCAGTTTTATAATCGCTAGCCAAATCATGATTTCAGTTTTATTTTGATTAATGATGCAGCCCTGATTTCTAATATCTATTCTCATAATGGTGACAGCATTGCTCTGAAATTTGAGCTGTTTAAAGTTGTTGTGAAGGTCAGGAGAGGGAAAGAATTTTTACAATGAGAATATAATTACCTAAAGGGCAACCACTGGGAATGAACTTATGACATTTATTTTTTTTTCCCAGAGGAAAAAAAATGGGCCATTGCATAACACTGTTCCCAAAATACTTATGTTGATAAGATGGATTAACAATTGCTTGTACTTGCAAATGCAAAAGAATATTTAAAAAGTAGAGTTTTTACATGAAAAACAAAGAAAAGGCCAATAGCATAAAGACATTGCCCTTTTCACCCACACCTTCTGTTCCTCTGTCTTTGTATGGATGCCAAAGTGTTTAACATAATAAATCCTTTTACATTCAGAATCACAATAACATGTGGAAGCTTTTCGCTGTGCTTCCACATAACAACAAACAGATACTTAGTTTAAACATGTAATGAGATATATAATATATATATATAAGATTGCGGAACGTACCGAAAGAAGCGGGGTCCGGTGGGGTTTGGTAGAGGGGCGTGGTTTGCAGAACTTCACACATTGGATGAGAAGCGCCATGTTTTATATAAGAAACTTTTCATAATCCTCCATTATAATGCATATTAATTGCCCCTAATCATTGTTAGTGTAAGCTACATAAAGACTTCATCTCAGTCTGCATTGTACATTTTACATCCTAGTCTGTAATACTTTTTAATATTAGTGCTAATAGGCTAGTGACTTACTATAAATTGGATGCCAGATATATTATACTTTCTTTAAAGCTTAATTTATGACTAGATAATCTGTATTTTTTTAGAGATAGATAGCCTAGAGATCATAATGTTATAAATGAGTCTATTTAAAATGTTTATTAATTTGATCAAATGAACTATGCAAAATCCTTTGAAATTAATGAATGAAGATTTGTTTCATTCAGAGTTTTTGAACGAATAGGCTATATCATATAGCTAGTTATATTTCATCAATATGCAATCTTTATATGAAGCGTAACATTAGCGGCTCCTGACCATAAATTTAGGTAGGTCAGATTCTGGGTCTTAGCGCTAGTTTATGATATTAAACATTTTCTTTGCAAGCTTTATATTCTAATCGCTGAACACACAAAGAACACTTTTGGCAGACATTGCATTATTCGGCCTGAGGGTGGCGCTCTAATGTTGATTGACACCCACGACACACATTGATTTAAAATATTACAAGTTGTCAGTGTTTTGTTACACAATACCGAGAACTACCCAAAAATGTTTCCACTCAAATGAAGGAAACATATTTCATTCAAATGAATGCGACTTTTCCAAAAGAAAAATATAAAGGCTTATTAAAATTGTGTATTCATCAAAATAAATGTCAAAAATCCGAAAAATATTTGTTGCAGAATGCTGAACACATCAACAATTTATTATTGTTTCAGCTTTTACAGAGGTCTATGTTTGAATGAATATTTTCCCTTACAGACGAGCACTGGCTGTTGGTTTAAAGGTAATTTACTACTCATTTTGATTGCGAATGCCACAATATTGGTGTTTATATGCTGACTATAAGCTTTTAGCCAAATATTTTGTATGTTTGCAACAAAGGAATAGCAGTACTATCAGCTGAAAAACACTGTGAAGCTGTGGCAGAGATAACTTAATGAGTGTTGCGCTCTCTGGACCAGCAGCAGCGCGAAAGCAGGTTTAAATTCATATTCCGGCATGATCGTAACTTTAAACGTTTAATAGACTGCGGAATTGTTGTCATTTCGGAATAAGATCGCGAGTGTGTTTGAATCGAGATAGCAATATTTTAATAGGTTGTTTGCTTGCACATGACGTCACAGCAGCAGCGCGCATGAGTCTGGAGGGCAGGGAGTGATTTTTCTATATAGGAATCCTATCAAAAACTCAAAATTCGTATGTTTTGCGTCACTTATACTATTTTTTATAACTTATATTGTTTTTTACCTTTAAAAGTTGTCGCCTTTAATAGCGTTTTGCATCTGCTGATACTGAAATGAATATGGATACCTGCTTACCTTATTTGTTTTTGACTTGGTTAAATATCCACATTCTTCATGGTATCGTTTGAGAGAAGCTACTTTATCGCATTGAATGATAATTTGGTGTTGTTCACATTGTTGACCACTGGTTACCATGAGAACAGTGTCAAGCGCTGCTGCTTCAGCATATGGTAGAACATGTCCAAATAAATAAATGTTTAACAAGCTGACAGAAGTCGATTCAACAACAAAGACAACACTTTCAAAAATACTCAGCTATGTTATTATTTTATTGGGTGATATGCAGTGGGTTGAATCAGTGACATTATTAGATTCTATACAGCGTCTTCCCGTCACCTCCTCAACCAGCTTCCCTTAGTGTGTTTTTACATGTATAAAAGGCAACAATTGTCTTACACCGTCCAGCTTTTTCCCTGAACGATGACGTGAGCTCCTGTTGCGATTCTCGATTCAGCATAAATTACCTACAATGGCGACATTTTTCACAATCGCGACAGAAAATCAAAATACTGCCCTAACTTTACTAGCAGAAAGGCAGTGCAATATAAACAAACCCAGACTAGAACTGAACGCGGCGTGACGGCAGCTTCACATTCTCTATATCTACCTCCTCAATGGCAGGAAAGTCTTTCAATTCAGTGGAAAAGTTGCTCATCTTCATAACATAAAGATCACGTCCAACATATGTTGTGATTTTCTGTTTATACCTTTCTAAACCAGCACAGAAAGGACTTTTCTCCATCTCTTCCATTCTAATTTTCAATGCTTGCCCTCCACCAGTATTTTGCGCGTCACCACAACCACGTAATTGCAAACAACCTATTATTAATCATGCATGCATATGGACCTGTAGCCTATGTATTTTTGTATATCATATTTGTACCAGACCTCAAAAGTTGCCCAGGCCCCGGTTCCGCATCTCTCTCTCTCTCTCTCTCTCTCTCTCTCTCTCTCTCTCTCTCTATATATATATATATATATATATATATATATATATATATATATATATATATATATCTCATTTAAACATCCTGGATTACGTTGTTGTTTGGATCATGTGTGTTTTGGTTTGTCATTCACCACACTTACTTTTAATTTCCAGGAAGAAATGATTTCTAAAATGTATTTCCAAATGATGAGACTACATGTAGATGGTTGATACATTTGAAGATACATTTTAAAAATCATTTGTTCCTGAAAAAAAAAAAAAAAGAAAGAAAAAGAAAAAGAAAAAGCTTGTGGTAAATAACAAATCAAAATGACCTCTATTGGGTGGCTAATTTAATTGTTAATATATGCCACTTTGCTTAGCCTTTATGACTATTTACTAATTTTACACAGCCTAAGCTACACACTTAACTGTAGCATAACAACAATTACACAATTATGTTTTAAATTTACCTTAATGAATAATAGTGATAACTATGGTGCTGTAGGTGGACCTCTGTGTGGCTAATTTATTTGTGAATATATGATTTGTGCCACTTTCCTTATGACTATATTTACTAATTTTACACAGCCTAATGTATAGCTGCACTATTAACTGTAGCATAATGATAATTACACAATTAAGTTGTAAATTTACTTTAATGGGTAAAAGTGATGTCTATGGAGCTGGAGGCAGGACAACGGTTCCCAGCATAAACGCAGTATGAATTAATCATGCAAACTACAGCTTTAGTATTCACCACATTTGCTTTAGTATACAGTTGTGTTTGCTTCCCCTTTAAATTATGTTTCGTGATAACTGCATCTCTCATGGTGGGTGTGTGTGGAGGTGCCAAATCATCTACCATGGTCATTTTATAATGATGTTTGAGCAAAGAAGAGATGTTAAAATTTATGAAAATTAGTTTAGAACATAAAAATACATGCAGTGTGTGAGGAAGGGATAACCATTACTCTAATTCCACTACTCATCTGCGTAGGTGTTCAATCTTCTTTTCACATATGTCCAAAATTTCTACCAATATGCAGTGAAGGTGCAACTTTTTTTTGTGAAAATTAGTATAATTAGCATTTTAAGTGCCTATGCCTAATTAATTCATTAAATATACCAAAAAAATTAGAAGTCAGTCACAGTCAATAGAGCATTTCTGTTAACCGTTCATGTTTTCCTGAAGCCACAGCCATTACTCTTGAGTTAAATTTTCTTGGTGAAAAGGCTATTATGAACCAGCAAATAAGCAAGCTAGAGAAATCAAAAGACTTTGTTCTTAAAAGCCTTTATTAACTTCTGTTATTACAAAATTAATTAAGATAAGAGCTGTTCACACCAAGAACTATAATTATAACTATTACTATAAAGTTTTAATAATCATTTTAATGGAATAGCAATATCTATCTATCTATCTATCTATCTATCTATCTATCTATCTATCTATCTATCTATCTATCTATCTATCTATCTATCTATCTATCTATCTATCTATCTATCTATCTATCTATCTATCTATCTATCTATCTAATCTTAGCTAGCTATCTACACTCTAAAAAAATGCTGGGTTAAAAACAACCCAAGTTGGGTTGAAAATGGACAAACCCAGCGATTGGGTTGTTTTAACCTAACTGTTGGGTTAAATGTTAAATGTCAAACTATTGTTTGAAAATGACTATATGGCTGACTTAAAATGAATCTAAAATGATTATTTTAAGTAAGCAATACTGTAATTTTTAAACAATAGTTGAGTTAAGTAAAACTACCCAGCAGGTTGGGCAAACATTTAACCCAACTGCTGGGTTAAAACAACCCAATCGCTGGGTTTGTCCATTTTCAACCCAACTTGGGTTGTTTTTAACCCAGCATTTTTTAGAGTCTATCTATCTATCTATCTATCTATCTATCTATCTATCTATCTATCTATCTATCTATCTATCTATCTATCTATCTATCTATCTATCTATCTATCTATCTATCTATCTATCTATCTATCTATCTATCTATCTATCTATCTATCTATCTATCCATCCATCCATCTATCTATCTATCTATCTATCTATCTATCTATCTATCTATCTATCTATCTATCTATCTATCTATCTATCTATCTATCTATCTATCTATCTATCTATCTATCTATCTATCTATCTATCTATCTATCTATCTATCTATCTATCTATCTATCTATCTATCTATCTATCTATCTATCTATCTATCTATCTATCTATCTTGTTTTGTGTAGCTCTCACCTCATGGCACCAGCTAAACAGTAATGTATCTGAAAAATTTTTCATAATTACTTACTACATTCGTCATGTGCTTTCCTTCACCGCAAATAGAATGAAATTATTGCCTTTTCCTGAAAATGCTGTTACATGCATTTTTGTGTATGGTTGCCTAGAAACAAGGGATGGCTCATCTTATCTTTATCTCTGTCACCCCCAATCATTAATAGATCTTCTGTGTATCTCCGTATTGAAATGTTACAATTCGTGTTGCACTGCTTTTGCAAGTCTTGCACATTTGTGCTTTTACTTAGCTCAAATTTCCAATTAGAAAAGCTTTTTTTTTATCCTGCACTGTAAAACCTGATAAGTCCAGAGTACTCAAAATTCTTGTAGACACTGATTACTTCAAAAAATAAGTAAAACAACTCAAATCTTTTAAGTAAAGAATAATTATAAATAACAATTAAGTCTAACTGATTTTTTTATTTTTTTTTATTTTAGTTTTATTTAATGTTTAAGTCCACTGTACTTGAAACTATTGTTTACCATATGTAATGTTTCTTATTTTTCAATTATCTTGATGCAGTGGTTGTAAAACCCAAGAAGTTCAGAATACTCAAAACATTTAAGTAAACAACTAAAAAATTATTACTACCCAAATTCAGGAATTACAATTTAATTGAAATATTGAATAAACTAACACCTAATCTTTACAGTTAAGTGTTAGTTAACAACAGCACACCTGCATGCGCTAATGTAAACATCAGAGACTATCACTATTTATGAACTGTCAATCAACATGCAGTATATATAGCCTTGATGTTTCACAGCCCATTCTTGACCTAACCACAGTTACTACTCTTCACCATGAAGGTGAAAACTTCAACATCACAGAAACTCATTTAAATACCAAAATAAGAGAACATTAAACAATAACACATCTTCCCCTGTATTGTGCAAAAACACACAAAATAAGACTCAATTTCAACATTTATTCTCCCTTACAGAATGTGACGCAAAGCATGCTGGGAACTTGAAATCTGCTGTAACTCAGTTTTATGTTGAATGGACTCTTCTAATAATGGTAGTAATGTCGGTTACGTCGGCAACGATGTGACATGGGTTACATCACTTTATATCACTCAGTAAACTTAAAAATAATAATTTAAGTATAAGGGTTTACTCAAAAATGTTGAGCTACACAAAAATAAAACTAAACTCCTCATTCAGAAAATGTAATATGTTTTAAGTTGCATCAAGGATTTAACAGACTTTAATTGCAGCTTACAGTTACAGTGTGTAGGTAAAGAGCCCAGTGTTGTGCTTGAATTGTATCACCTTTTCCATGGGTTTGTGAAGCGAATATGAGTCGAACCAGTGACATTAAGCATTCAAACAAGAGTTTAGAAAGAATAGTGGAAAATAATTAGGAATCCCATGGTTACATAGATGTTTACAACTAATGAAGTGTATCTTTCACAATCTGTCAGCTGTCTCATGACCACTACCTGGTGACAAAATCAATAGTGATGTGGTCAAACACTCTGTGGTGCTTGAATAGCTGCTCTCACCTCAATCTCTCCAAGTCATTATCTGTCTTTTGAAGGCATTTCTTTGTGATTGCCTTCTTAAACTACTACCATATTGTCATTGTCCATCTAAGGCTATAATGGGGGTTGATCCTTTTGGTTTCTTGGCTCTCAAGGCGGTTTGCTGCGATAGTAATTCAAGGAGACCTTATTTCAAGCAGTGCTCTTATGAAGCTGAACATTTCCTCATGTGCATCACTCGAAAGAACTGAAAAAATGTAATAATAATAATAATAATGTAAAAAAAATATATACATTTCATTCTGCGTGTTGATATGAATGGGGTCCTAAAAATAACCATAGAAACATTTTCTGTTCATTGCTTATTCCCCTCAGTGTTATTTAGTTGTGTATAAGAGGCTGCAGTGTAAAGCTCAGATAAGCCATAGATGTTGTAAGGATAGCCATCAAACCTATTTGATATGCCTCGATTGATTTATGGCTCATGATAAGTATCTCTTTTCAGGATAAAAGGCTGAGGTGACAGCCCTGAATGCTAACTCTTGGGAGCAAAGTAACGAAAACAAAACAGCTGTCTGCTGCTCTTTGAAAAGCTCCTTTTAAAAAAACACCCTTAAAATTAAATACACATGTGGGGTTTGACAGTATATTCTGGGTGACAGTAGAAATGTTTATTTTGCATGAGCTGCAGTAGATATATTTCCATGGCTACAACAATGTATATGTATAAATATGTATAAATATATACATAAGTCCTACAAAGTGATATAAAGGTACTGTGATATAAAATTCATGGCCCTGACCCCTACATCAAAAAACTGGAGACCTAAAGTGTTATTTTTAGTGTGGTATAAGTAAGCAATAAGGTACGAGAGGCTGTGCTGTATCCCTTTCAGCCGTGACTTATTCACGATACAGCACTAGCCTCGAGTACATTATTGCTTATATAAAACGGTTACCACACAATACAAATATTAAAGCCATAAATATGTATCAATGCAACTTTTTCTAAAAGTCTTCCTTCCGCCAGAAAAAATAGTCCCTGACCATGAACAGCAACAGAAGTTCCATTTTTCACGCAATTAGATGGCAGCAAAGACCGTCTTTATGAGTGTGTCAGTCAGTAGCGAAGACTTTTATATTGAAAAGACTGAATTGTTTTGAAAACAGAACAAGATGCAACTGACAAATGTTTTGACTAGCGCTAAGGTAGTCATGGGAAAACTCCTTAACTGTTAAAAGGACAAGATAGATTTAGACAAGATTTTTTATTATATACATAGGACTGACCTGAAGGAAAATGCTAAATCTGAATGCTGGTAATAAACTCGCTCACTCAATCTCTTTCTCACAATACTTTTCAGCTGCAGCACATTAACCGGACTATATAAGACTCTCATTCACCACACTTCATCGCGAGGTCTTGTTAACTGTTGTTACATTTCTAAGCGTTCCTGATTCTTGTTTTTTCTGCCTGTTTTTGATCCTGTCTGTTCCCTGTATACGATATTCTGCTGCCTGCCCTTTGGACCTTTTGCTCTATTTTTACGATTTACGATTGTTATCTGCCAGCCCTGACATATTGCCTGTTCCTCGACTACTTTAATGATTCAAATATGTTGTGTTCAATTGTCATTAACGTTACATAAATGTTAAACGAGACTACACTTTGAAACCTTAAAAAGAATAACATTTCTATAATCGTTTTGTAATATTTTGCTGTGAGATTTTTTTCCTATGCAGTGACTGACAATACAACCATAAGATACACCAAAGCACAACATAAATTAACAATTCACACCCATTTTATTTGTTTGCTGTACTCCATATCTTTAGAATCCATATGTTTGCGAGGAACAGATTCAAATTCAGCCCTTTATCTGTCGATCTTCACCTTCATTCTCAGCAACAGCGACCATCACAGTCAAAGCCCGCGCACGTTATGATTCAATTTAAAAAATAGCGCCAGTGCGCCTGCGCCACCCTCGAGAAGCGTTACGACATGATTTACGGCACTGATATCGAACGCTCATTGGTTCTCACCTGCTTCGTCGCAGATTGCGATATGCCGTGTTTCAGTGGATTGACATTTGAAATGAGTGCGCGCCTTCACGGAGAGAAGACAGATTCATAATTTCACGGATTAATAAATTATATTCTGCTCTGTACCCTATAAAAACTATTACGTTACAGCCAGAGAGGACTGCGACTGGAACTCATCATCATTTTAACTTTTGGTACCACTTTTGACATATTTGCAAAAAATAAATGATTGTGATTAACGTTACGCTTGTTTGTCTGTTTTTCATTTATTAACAGTAACGTTATGTAGTTTTAAGAAATTGTTATGGGTAGGTTTAGGGGTAGGTGTAGGATAAGTGGCTCAAAATATCGTTTTAATGTCATATTTTTACTAAAATTGTCATTTTCCTACACATTTCTGTCCATTATGATTTATTCTTTTAACATTATGTATAAAATGGGTAGGTTTAGGTTCGGGGTGGGGTTTAGGGATATTAAATTCATCTAAAAATGTTAAAAAGGGAACATTTATATATATTTTATACATATATTTTTATGACATGAAAGATTCGTAAATATTTTACGTTTTATTCGCAGTAAAAACGTAAGTATGTTTACGTTTTGGTGCCATAATTACGTCAGTATTTGTACGTTTTAGCACCATTCAAAACGTACAAATATGTACGTTTTGTGTCTTTTAAAGTTACGTATTAATAACTACGTATTAACAATGAGACCAGGCTGCTCTGCCATACCTGTTTGCCACTGTTTACCATTGCTTGATTGACCACGAGTTCTGCTAATAAAAGCTTGCAGATGGATCTTACCATGAGTCCCGTTACGTTACACCCAGTCTATAACATGCACATTTGGTCAAAAATACAGAAAAAAAAACAGTAATATTGTGAAACATAACTACAATTTAAAATTATAATTTTCTATATAGTTTTTATAGTTTTCATAAATTTTATAATTTATTTCTGTGATGCAAAGCTGAATTTTCAGCATCATTTCTCCAGTCTTCAGTGTCACATGATCCTTCAGAAATCATTGTAACATGCTAATTTGATACTCAGTTATCAATGTTGGAAACTGTTGTGCTGCTTAATATTTTTTATAACCTGTTTTTATAACCTGTGATAACTCAGGATTCTTTGATGAATAAAAATTTAGAACAGCATTTATTTAACATAGAAATCTTTTGTAACAATATACACTGCCATTCAAAATGTGGGGGTCAGTATTTTTTTTTCCTTTTTTTTTTTTTAAACAAATTACAGTTTTTCTCAGTCGCTTTGGTACATTTCTCAGATCAGAATTGAAATTCTCTACCTGTTCAATTCTCACATCATTGTGTCACTTGTGCACATCAAAAAAGCAGTTTCTCATTTCTTTGAACAAGGTGCAAATGCTTTGGTACATCCATGCAAATGATTATGTACAATTCTCTGTTGTTTCCTACATTATCAGTTGCTTATGTCATGTTGATCAAAATGTATTATATTGGGTCTCTGTTGAATAGTCCCACCCCCCACAACATTTAGGCACAAGCTCATAGCATAAGTCTTTACATGCAAAATGGTTGAACAAGTTATCATAATATTTCAAGCATATTTCTATACTTTCTATATTTCCATTAGACTTTTTTCTAAATCTGTCCTGAATTGGTAAATTGCTCCCAGGTGAATCTTGACAACATGACATGACTCAATAACGACATGACTCAATTACATGTTCTGTCAATAAAATACAGTACAAACAGTAAGAGAGTAAATTTGAATCTTTTCCATTCTCTTGCAATTACACTCACACATACACTAAGATGTAACTTATAATTGACAATAATTGTCATCAAAACTTTAGCCATAGTTTCCATCAGAACGTCCCTCCAGAGTAAACGGTTATATTGAGAACATGACTAAACAATTTGACTGTTTTATCCGTACACAATGACAAAAGGACTTGTCATTCTGATGGCACTGACATGTTCATTGACACAGATATTTACTTTTGAGAGATGAACTAAGGATTTTGAGTAAGAGAGTGGCTTTTGCAGGTTATCCATGGTGTTTTGCTATTTGTACAAATTGTTTTGAGAAATGCACTTACTGTTTTGCAAATTGTGAGTTTGATTCGAGAAATGTACCAAAGCGACTGAGAAAAACTGTAATACTTTTATTCAGCAAGTATGTGTGAAAATGATAAAAAAGTGACATTAAAGTGATATTGTTGGAAAAGATTTCTTTTTAACTTTTTATTCATCAATGAATCATGAAAAAAGTATTACAGGTTCCAAAAAAATATTAAGCAGCACAACTGTTTCCAACATTGATAATATGAGTATCAAATCCGCATATTAGAATGATTTCTGAAGGATCATGTGACACTGAAATAAATAACACAATAATTAGAATCAATTGAATGCGAAAAATAAATAACTGTTATTTCATGTTATGACCAAACAAATTGTTTATATTTGTTTTTATATGATACATTTTATATAAATATTATAAATTTCCCAAAATTTCCAGTTAATTCCCATACATTCTCATAAATTCCCATAAATTCCTAATAAGTTTCCAAATTGGAATATTTCCAAAATTCCCCAGGTTAAGTTCCCGTGGAAAGTTTCCGGAAATTTACCGGAAACTTTCCGGCCCTTCGCAAACCTAGATATACAGAACCGTTGGGTGAAATGGTCATAGCCGTATTTTTATTGTGAATAAAACACAGCTATTGACCAATCAGAATCATGGACAGGAACTAACGGTTTTATAATTGCAAATAATATTATATGCAGTGGTTAATTTACTATGAAATGAAAAATAGCACCCCCCCAAGAAAAAAAAAAAAAAAAACTTCTTCATGAATCTTTTATCATGTGTAATAAACTGAGGATTTTTTTTTTTTTTTTTTTTTTATCCAAACTTTTGTTTGATCAAGAATCAAACAAGACCAACAGCAAAAGACTCAGCATGAAAAATATAATGGGATAAATTTAATATGCAGAAAAGAAATCAATATCCATTTCCCTTTGCGTTTGACACATATAATTATTTCTTTCTTGTCTCTTTCTTTTCAGAGTCTTCTATCACGTCCTTGAGGGAAGGCCTGTTTGAAATTGGCCTGTAATCATTTCAATCATATCAGTAAATTAATAAAATACAAGCAGCAATCTAGCTTCCTTTTAGCAAATATATTGAAATAACCCCATAGTGATAGAAAATGAAATAACATGTGGTGGATGATGTGAGAGACAGTTTTCATTTTGCACCAACTTGAAAGGGCGGTGGTGGGGAATTAATTCATGACTTCTGTGTCTTCAGGCTCTCTTATCAAATCCAGTCGGAATAAGGCCATTTCACACATATGCATGGAGAATTGCGAATTGTATGTAATTATTGCTTCGCACTGGAATATTTTACAGTGCTAAAGATAAATTAAATGATAAGCATTTTGCACATAGCCATGACAATTTCCTTGTCTGCTGAACAAGTTAAAAAACTGAAAGTGTATTTTAGATGCATTAGCGCAGACTACAAATGTTGACAGAAAATGTTCTTACTTTATTCTCAACTTAAAGAGCATCACACAGATTCATCTGCTGCTTTGATGTGGCATATATACAGTATAGTGTATTTATTAAAAAAGGTATTCTAATTATCTAAGTTTGTAACCGTGAAAAGTTTGTAACGATGTCTCCTTATAAACTATATAGAGGGAAAATGATGTTGCTTTTTGATAGGTTAAAAGCATTTTTTTTTTAACAAAAAGGTGTATCAAAGAGAGATGTACTAACATCAGCTTTTGAAATGTCAGTCTACAATTATTTTCCCCTAAGCACAATTTGCTCCATATTAAGCAAACTTCATCATTGTAGCTGTTCTACCTTCCTGTCTGACTCATATACAGTGCTTTGTTCCACATGGTTAAAAATACAGGCCAATCCATGTTTGATTGGGAGGTGTAAGCAACTCTCTGAACTCACAGCTCTGTATGAAATGTTATTTTCAAAACCCTTTGATGAAGCCATCACTGTCAAGTTGTATTTTTACCTCAGTACTGTATATTTTCTGGCACACGCAGTATTCATGAAACGTGTGGATTCCTGCATCGTCTGCCATCATAAAGCTTGATTAAAGAGCAGCTTTCGAGAGATATGATTTTTAGCACTGTCAAACGGGTGTAGTCAGATGGTGACAGCACAGCTGCATGGCTGAAATGGGCTAGATGGAGAAAAATGAATCTTTTTTTTTTTCTGTCTATCTGCTGTTCATGTCTTTTTGTCTCATGGTGCGTCTCTTTTGATTTTTGGCCTGCTAACCATTGAACATCATGTTCAAAGACCTTGAATAGGGGGACAGCCACATGTCAAGGATGAATGAATAGTGCAAAAAGTAGAATAGGGAGAGTGGGGTAAGTTGGGCCACACAATGCACTGTATCTAGGGATCTGTGTAACTTTTTAATGTTACCATATATTTAGAAAGGGTCTATGATTTATTTTATTGTCAGTGAGAAATTTAAAGTGATAGTTTAACTCTCCCTTATATTTAAATATTATCTTTTACTGACCTTTGCGTCATTCCAAATGTGTATGCATTTCTTTCTTCTGTGGATTACAAAAGACAATTTTAAGAAATTAAAATAAACTGTTGAATAAAAATAAATTAATAAAATACATTTTATTTTCAATTTTGTTTTGAACCCCATTGACTTTCCGTGTATGGATATTTTAATCATTCCTCAAAATATCCTTTATTTTTTTGTGTTCCATGGAGGGTTTTGAAATGACATGAGAGTAACTGAATTGTAATTTCTGGGTGAAATGTTTGTTTAAAGGGACTTTCTTTCTTCTGTGGTTCATGAAAGAAAATATTTTGAATAATGTTGGTAACCAAACAGTTTCTCATTGAGTTCAATTGTATTTTTTGTCCATATTTTTGTTTGGTTACCAACATTATTCAAAATAGTGTCTTTTATGTTCTGCAGAAGAAATGTATTCAGGTTTGGAATGAGGGTAAATTATGACAAAATTTTCATTTTTTTTTTTTTTTTTAGGGTGAACTATCTCTTTAAAGGGGACCTATTATGCCCCTTTTCACAAGATGTAATATAAGTCTCTGTTGTCCCCAGAATGTGTCTGTGAAGTTTCAGCTCAAAATACCCCACAGATCATGTATTATAGCTTGTCAATTTTCCCCAATTTGGGTGTGAGCAAAAACAGTTTTTTATGTGTCCCTTTAAATGCAAATGAGCTGCTGCTCCCGGCCCGCTTTCCAAAAGAGGGCGGAGCTTTAACAGCTTGTGCTTTGGTTGCTCAACAACAAAAAAACAGGAGAATCTCACGCAGCCAGACTGACGATTGTCAATAAAAGTGTTCAGCCTTACATTGTTCAAACTGGAGTTGGACACTGATGGAGAGACTCAGGAAGAAGTTACAACTTTTAGAATGCAACTGGACATTTCTGAATGGTTAGTGGATAAATTTATGTAGCTGCTTTGGAGTTGATTCAACTCATCGACTAGCATGTTAATCTTTTATGCAAATCCAGCATTGAATTGACCTTCGTTTGTGAAGCAGTCCTGCGTAAAATGATGGCATGGCAACAACACTCTTCATCTTCTCTAAAGCAGCCCAACATGGCCTCTCCACCTTGGTTGCATGTTCCCAGGGGCAGGATTTATGTAAATTTTGGGGTTTGTGATGTCATCAACCCAGGAAGAAGCTCATTGTAGTCCAGCCATTAGTTTAAGTCCTTAAAAAGCACTTTCTGTAAAAGAAAATATCTCCTTTTGTATTGAAATTTGAGCATCGTAACTTTGAAGATGATGTTTATGATCAAACAGCAACATTACACACTAACTAAGTTAAAAAAGTAATCATAATCAAGGATTGCATTTATCATTATTAGTTCAAATGAATGCATATTTATTTATGAATACAAAGCATTTTAGTAACACTGTCCATGTTCATCATAGGTCACAGTTCCTCTAGGATTCCCTTTGCTGCTTTTCCTTTAGCTCCACACACTAACTTGTCTGGGCGTTTAAATGAGAGGATGCAAAATAGAGAGGACATTTCTCTCTACTCCATCTGTCTCCCTCATACATAAAGCCTCAATTTCCAGCTGTAATTTTTTTCATTACCCTGGAATTGAAAGGAAGAGGGGGACTTTTCACTCCTCTCCCTGATGAGTTCATACATTTGAAGTGAGGCTTTGTCAGTTGAGAATTAGCACACTGCACATGCACTCTCTTAAGGTTCCAGGAGGCAGGCATCACATCAGAGTCTTTCAGAAGGAGAGGGTGAAATAGAAACTTTAACACCCAGCGCTATGTGTGTGAGAAGGAGAAAAAGAGATGATGTCAGTATAAACATATTAGCCACTCTGCCACTGTAGCTCAGTTTGTGCAGAAAATTGGATTAGAAAACACAGGTCTGAGGTCGTGAAGTGGTGTAAGAGAGGGTTATGGATTCTGTGTAAATTGAAGAGACTTCTTTTGGGAGGTCTTTACATCAAATATAATCTTCCAAGTTACCCATCATGAGGTCCTTTATAATCAGCTAAACATGCAAGCTCTGCAATAGATCTCATTTACAGACAACAACAACAAAAAACTGTCCTTAAAGTCTTGCCCTTGCCATTTATCTGCTTTTGAGCAAACACTTGAAAGCTTTAAGTGCACTGGCTCTGGAGACCTATGTATTCCTGCTGTTAATACTGATTAATAGTGACAGATAGCAGGTGAAAGCTTTGTGAATCTGTTTGTTTAGTACAAGTTCACAGTCTGACTTTTTTCTTTCATTCAATTCACATGGGTTCTGCGCTCGGGTAAACCGCCTCAGGGGTTTGATGAATGCGAGTATCCACTTGGTTTGAAGATACCGACCATAAGAGGGGTTGACAAAAAGCATGTTGTTGCTGCTCTCACAAATGCACAATTCAAAAGAGGACTGATACAAGCAATAGAAAGCTTGCACTTACAGCATATGAAATGTAGCTGCTGATGTAGCTCTTGAAAATGACACTATTTAGATTTAAAGATTTAATTAACTTCTTAATGAGTACCCTTTGGTCCCTGATTAGACGCCTGCTTTGCAAACAAATTGGCAACCGGTAGAACCTGTCTACCTGTCTGCAACAGGTAGAAAATTTGGTTTGACATAAACGTGAGTAGTTTGTAGTATACTGTAGGATGCAGACAGACCCTTCTCCCCTTTCACGCCTTCCCCAACTCAGACATTGCAAACACAGCTCTTACGGGTGCTTGAGAAGGCATGTAAAAGTAGGCTACTTTCAATAAAAGTTCCAACGTATTAGGAATACTTGCATAGCTGTGTTGTTATGTGTCATAAGCAGTTGAGAGTAGGTAAACACTCTGTCTAGAGTGAATGCGAACATCTCACTTATGATAAACCCATCCAAAGTGTATGCACCGGCATATTTTTTGACATTACTCTTGCAATGTGTGCATAGCCTGCATGGAAAATGCTGATGATGTGTGATGTCTGAGCGAGCAGGGTGCGTGGAGATATGCAAATACATAGGTTGACAGGCAGGTAGACCATTCTATCATTACATTCAGACTGAATCCTTAACATAATTAAAGCATATATTATATTAGCTTAGCATACTGCTAATGGATTGTCTGTATATGCAAAAATATTACTGTAAAAGCCATTTTTATTGTCTATAAAAAGATAATGCAATAAAATGATTTTTGAATGTTACATTATAAATGGCTGCCATAGAATCTGTTTATCACCAGCACAACCAGGACACCATGAACCTTTTTTGATTTTTTATTTGCATCAAAAATGCATTTACTGTAAGATAAAGGGAGATAAATTATACATTTATCAGAAAGATAAATTTAACATTTATATAAAAAAAAAAAAAGAGGATGCAAACACTTTTTAATGTCATATTTCTTAATATTTGCATCGTTTTGTTTTTGTACTGTGGATTATTTTCTTATACGTTTTTTTTTTTTTTTTTTTTTTAAAGAGAGGGACTACCTCCCTCGCCTCCTTGGAGAAAACTCATTCTGTGCATAGCACTGAGGGTTAGGGTGATTTGAAGTGTAGCCCCAAAAGCCGTGGGGGCTCAATAAGGGCTTACTTCCCTCTCAGACGTGGCAGCACCGCAATGCATGCTGATAGCAATAATGTGACAAATGAAATGAGTGAATGCATAAATAAGAGGGTTAGAGACAGATCCTTAGATGTGCGCAGTTAGACAGGTGTCACACTGAGCCATGTGTCTTCGTGAGCTGTCCTCATTAGCAGGCTTCTTGGTCTACTTTAAATGCGAGTGCTCTCAGAACGAAATGGCTGCCACAGAAGGACCATGAGTGGTTCTTGCTGAATTTTCAAAATGTTTCTTACCCTTAGGAAACTTGACTCAGATAACAATTCTGCAAGGGGATGCCAGGAGCACTAAGTTAAGCTCTGGATGAGTCCATTATGTATATATGAACATCAGGTTTGCTAATGTTTTGGTGACAGTGTTTTCCTCAGAGCCACTAAACAGCCCAGAGTCAGTGCGCACAAGACATTGAAAATGAACACATATTTGACAGTACTTTTTTCTGGTTTCTAAATTTCCCAGGTAAAGAAATAACAATAGTGTTAAAATCCGAAATATGAATTCAAAACATTCCGCTGTCTGACAGTGTTTTCACAACAAGTGACCTCCACAGGTTCCCATCACTCCCTCTGAGGAAAGCATTGTTAATAAATCCTCAAGCACACTATGCTGCTGTTCATGTGTAAATCATCAAATTGATCTACTCTTGATTTAATTGCTTCAGACCTGTTACTGTACATGCGTTTCCTGGTATTCAAAAATCCTAAGAATTGCTGTTATGGATGTAGCCTTCACTTACCAAGTAGATGATCAATAAGGCCTCAGAATTTC
This sequence comes from Chanodichthys erythropterus, assembly GCF_024489055.1. Taxonomy (NCBI): domain Eukaryota; kingdom Metazoa; phylum Chordata; class Actinopteri; order Cypriniformes; family Xenocyprididae; genus Chanodichthys; species Chanodichthys erythropterus. Next base: position 23,526,326 of record NC_090241.1, read on the forward strand.
TTCCCTTTGTTTTATTTTAATATTTCAGTCTGCTGCAGAGGCAATTTCATCTTATGAGGTGATGATTTGATTGTGCAGAAGTCTAATAAATATTAAGTTTTATTGTATTCTTTGTACATGCTGAGTTGTCATCCTGGTCATGTATTTTGTAGAGACTAATCATGTTACATATCAAATGTTCCAAATAAAACATAAAAGTTTGGTTTTAACATTGTTAGGGACATTTTAAAATCAATCAAGCTATATTCATCTACCATGTTTTCATCTTCACAGTGAATTAGCTGATATAGCTGAGCTTACACTTGTTTAAATTAGTTTATATATGTAATTATTATTATTTTTTTATTTTGTGTACACTTATTATATAAAGATGAATGTAAAATGAACTGCATGTTTAAATATTTTTAAAATCATAAAATGACTTGAGTCAATATCTTTACATCTTAAGTAGTTTCCGGCCAATACATACAGCATCAATTCATCTTGGGAATGATAAATACAAGTCCTTCACAGTGGCCCGAGGGATTTTGAACCATTCCTTTTCCAGAACTGTGGCCAGGTCACTATGTGATGCTGGTGGAGGAAAACATTTTCTGGCTTGTTCCTCCAAAATACCCCAAAGTGGCTTAAACATATTTAGATTTGGTAACTGTGCAGGCCATGGGAGATGTTCAACTTTATTTTCATGTTTATCAAACCATTCTGTCACAAGTCTTCCTGTGTGTATTGGTGCATTATCATGCTGACACATGGCACCCCCTTCAGGGTACAATGTTTGAAACATTAGGTGCACATGGTCCTCTACAATGGTTCAGTTGTCCTTGGCAGTGATGCGCACATCAAGCGCAGTAGAGAATGCCATGATACTGCAGCCCAAACCATCACTGATCCACCCCCGTGCTTCACTCTGGGCACACAACAGTCTGAGTGTTAAGCCTCTTTAGGGCTTCTCCACACCATAACTCCCACTGATGTGGGAAAGACAGTGAAGGTGGACTCATCAGATGTCCACAACCCAAGATTTGCACTGTTGGCACCAATGAAACTGACATTTGGCATTGGCATGAGTGACCAACTGTTTGGCTTTAGCAGCCCGACCATGAATATTGACCCTGTGGGGCTCCTGACGAACAGTTTTGGTGGAAACAGGAGAGTCGAGGTGCAGAATTATTAGGCACATTGATCTTTTGATCTTATATATATATATATATATATATATATATATATATATATATATATATATTATAATTTTTTTTTTTTTTTTTTTTTTTCAGGCACATCTTACCAATTCCAAACCACATTAATCTTAATAACTACTAATAATTTTATATATATAATTGTTCATGAAGGCTGGAAATGAAAAACATCTTATATTCAGGTGTGCATTATTATTCATTTTCTTTTACAGATACATCTTTTTTTCTTTTTTTTTTGCCTCATTTTAACTCAGACTGAAAATTCAAAAAAATGTAAATCCCCATGAGAAGTATGCAATACTAATGCAATACTAGAAATTGCAGTTAAGGCATGACCATTGGACAGTGAAATGCTCATTATTGACTCTTGAAGGACCAGCATGTGGTGCTGGTCCTTCAAGAGTCAATAATGAGCATTTCACCTCTTGTACCAGTCTGGCAGTAGGTTTTGGGAGTTCATTTTTAGTCCATCTCCTGAAGTCTGTTTTGCAGAGATGGACTAAAAATTAACTTCCAAAACTTACTGCCACATTCTGGAAGATAAATTCTTTAAACAGTGGTACAAGAGGATGTGGTGCTGGTCCTTCAAGAGTCACTCTCAATCTGTCTATCTCTAAAGCCTATTAAAAAAAAAAAATGTATTTTACAACACTTCAGCTTGTGATTCTTATTAAGAGCGGGTCATTTTTTAGGATTCTTTACCTAACCTAAGTATCTGAGATCTTGACACCTTATACTTCTGGAGACTCCAGGTAGGTTGCAGTTCTGGAAAATGGTGGCGCTGGAGACTAATGGTTTCACACTTAATTTTTTCACCTTAATTCTTAATTCATTTACAGTTAACGTGTTCTTTTCTTTTCCGCCTGTTTTTGTCTGACCCATTGAGCATTTCACTGTCCAATGGTCATGCCTTAATTGAAATTTCTAGTATTGCATTAGTATTGCATCCTTCTCATGGGCATTTAAGAATTTTTGACTTTTCAGTCTGAGTTTAAGGTGCAATATGTAGTTTTTGCCTGCTAGAGTTCGCCTATTCAAAACAAAGGCGTAGCTTGATGATGACAAGTTTGAGCGAGGAATCTTTGGAAATGTGGTCTTCACATCGCAGTCAGTGGGAAAGAATTGGGATAGGACTCGGGCAGAAATTATGTTCATGGATGTATTAATAACATTACTGTAGTATGAAGCAGAGCAGGACTGAGTGTTGTGGGAGCTGAACGAGGCCGCTGGAGTGATTGTTAATGAGAGATGAACGCAAAACACGCCTCGTGAGCGGTGGAATTTTTATTATGCCACAGTCGCCTGCACCGCTTTTACTTTTTTCCAGTCATGAGTATAAAGCAATGCAGCTCTGTTTATCATATTAGATACATTTGAGTGTGTTGAAAATTATGTTATAACGTTACTCTGTGCGTTCACTCTGCAAAACACTTGTTGCACACTGCAGTAAGCTAGATCGATATTAGAATAACATAATAATATATGCTGGGTGGCTTGTGTGGATAAATGGCATGCAATTAATTTTAAAACGTATTGTATGATGGAGAAAATTCTATATTACTGTTACTAAAAATACATCTGCATCTGATTATGCTATGTTAGCTAACGTTATCTGACAAAATAGTGTTTTTCTCTGAAGCATGGTACTCGCAAAAAAATCAAGAAGATTAGATTTAAACAATAAGACTAAACGTGTTGAGCTATATAACAATGATTCGTTTTTTGTCTATAAATGTATCAAAACAGATGTCCCCTTGTCTAATAAAACATGTAATATATTAAAGTGTCTTTAGTGTTTCCATGGTTTCTACAAAATAAAACCAGAAACCGAGGTTAATGCGGATATGACGCCATTAACAGGCGACTCACTCACACGTCCCAGATCCTTGGTTAAAATAGCAATATTCTCACGATTTGCAAATAGTCGGAAACATTTGGAATATTGTAAGTACTCAACTGAACAAAATATATAACACTGGCCTTGTGGTTTTTGGATATTTCACTGCAAAAATCTTATATATTGCAGCTTTAAATCTCTTTTTTGGATCATTTTATCTGTAAAAGAAAACGTACCTAATAATTATGCACACCTGAATATAAGGTGTTTCTCATTTCCAGGCTTCATGAACAATTATATATCACTAATAAATGATTAAATACAAAATTATTAGTAGTTAATATGATTAATGTGGTTTGGAATGGGTAAGATGTGCCTGGAAAAAAAAAAAAAAGATCAGAAAATCACTGTGCCTAATAATTCTGCACGTACTGTAGACAGCTTCCTCTTGCGGCGACAGTTACTCCTGTTGGATGTGGTTCTTCCTACATGATGGTATGCTGACATTACCCTGAATACCATAGCTCTCGATACACCACAAAGACTTGCTGTCCTTGTCACAGATGAGCCAATGAGATGCGCACCAACACTTTGTCCTCTTTTGAACTCTGATATGTCTCCCATTATGTTGTGTAGATTACAATATTTTAAGTACAGCTGTGCTAATTCAACCTTAACACGCTGCTCTTACTGATAGAATGTAAAATCAATGAAGATTGGCCACCAGGCCACACATATATAGGCGTGAAACCTCCAACACTATACTGACCAGAGTTTCAGTTTCATTATCCAACCCTGGTGTGGTGATTATTAATTTACTTTGCTAATCTTGATTCTTTTGAACACTTTCATCATGATTTATATGCACCCTGATTTCACAACTCAAAAATTAATTTCTTATAAACATCAATTATAAAAGTAAATGGTCCACATGTCACCACTTACAGTGCACACCATTGATGCTAAGAGTATTTTTATTCATCTGCACTTTGTATTGTGCTTGTTGAGGCTCTCCAGTGCTTTATCTGTGACTCACACACAGGCCTCCATTTCTAATTTTCTGATAACAACAAGAGCAAGAACTCCTCCCCTGAATGACACGACTTGAAAAGCCAAATGTGCAATAACACTGAAAGCGCTTTCTTCTTGTTACTGATGAAGAAAAAAACCTATACTGTATTAGAGAGAATTGAAATGAAACAATAAGAGGGTTTGTCAAACACAACTGAGCATGATTAACGCAGTGTTGTTTATAGATATAGCATCTGCTTTTGGCAAGCCCATGTCGTTCTGTGCCATAATTTTCACTGTACCTTTAGATTCAGCTCTTGCTGGAGATCAGCAGCCAGTCCTGCCTTTTTTCCTCTTATCTACATATGCAGGCTATCCTCACAACCCGCCCTATCCACCCAGATTATCCTGACTATGGGTTAAAAAAGGGCGACCCTCAAAAGATTCCAATCTGTGTTTTTGCCCACTGCATAAAAATCTGCCACACAATATGTCATGTGTGAATAGAAAATGATTAAGGGATCATAATTTAGATTACACAATTTTAGTATTACAACTATGAATCGTGGAGATTTATGTATAAATGTGGTTCTGCTGTGCTGAATAACGGGAAAACTGTTGACGATGAGTCTGGTCCTTATTTCAAATGCATGAGGCTCGGAGGGGATTTGACTAATTTAGCATTCAGATTGCAAATTACACATTGTTCACTTCAATTAGAGCTTTAAATCCCACTCACAGTAACACACTTGCTGTATAAATTATAGCCTAATATATCATTAGGTCTTTATTACTCTCTCAGGACCCTGCCTGTTGGATTCACCCAATTCATGTGTAGACAGGGGTTTTGTGTGTAATATTCATAAATGTAGGAAGACCCTATCACTAAGGTCATAAATTCCCTCAGTGTAAGAGTCTTCATACGTGCCCAGAAGGATTTTTTACAATTAATTTTGCGGTGAGTAACATTTTAGGCAGAGTATTGCCAGTAATTTTGTCTATTTTTGCTCTGCCAACTTAAATAGTTCCAAACAAAGCCACAAGATAATTAACCGCTGCATGGCTCAGAGCAACACACAATAATGGAGTTCTTGAATGAATCAGTACTCTTAAACAAATCATTTGAGTGACTGATTCCATGAAGACAGTCCCTTTTTTCAGTCGTGAATGAATCCGCTTTGCAAACAAATGTTCTAATTAATGATTCCAGGACTAACTCTGATATACAATTAGGGGTGTACTTCGTAACCATACGGTATGGCACGCCACAACAGGAAAATACAGCGTATGTGCGAATGATTGTTTGAAAACAAGTCCTCTAAATGGACACACACGTCGAATGCGTATTTCTGTGCTCTCGGACAAAGAAGTATACTTCGAAAGGCTCGCGCTCTCAACTGTGCGCGAAACAGTTGGGCTTAAAGGATTAGTTCACTTCTGAATGAAAATTTCCTGAATTTACCCACCCCCATGTCATCCAAGATGTTCATGTCTTTCTTTCTTCAGTCGAAAAGAAATTAAGGTTTTTGAGGAAAACTTTCCACGATTCTTCTTTATATAGTGGACTTCAGAGGGGTTCACTGGGTGGAAGGTCCAAAGTTGCAGTTTCAGTGCAGCTTCAAAGGGCTCTACTCGACCCCAGACAAGAAATAAGGGTCTTATCTAGAGAAACCATTGGTAATTTTTTTAGAAAAATAAAAAAATTTGTATACTTTTTATTCACAAATGCTTGTCTTGCACTGCTCTGCGATGCGCCACGCATTACGTTGAAGTTGAAGGACTGCGATACTTTCCTTTTTTTTTTTTTTTTTGTAAAATGAGTTTGGCTTAATCTTTGCATGTTCGCTTTGTAGACACTGGATCGGTACTTCCGCCTACGTCACGCATGACCTTTGTAACGTAATTACGTAATGCATGGTGCATCTCAAAGCTAATACTAGACAAGCATTTGTGGTTAAAATGTATATCCTGGAATGTTTTCCCCAAAAACCTTAACTTCTTTTCGTCTGAAGAAAGAAAGACATGAACATCTTGGATGAAATGGGGGTGAGTAAATTATCAGGAAATTTTCATTCAGAAGTGAACTAATCCTTTAAGCTTTGAATATTTAAATATAGTTTAAGTGGAGCAAATAGCAACAGTCCTCATACACTGTTTTATTTTTCATTATTCTGTTTATTTTGTACTTTTATAACACAAGATGCTTTTCAGTTTTGTAGTTGATTGTGACCAAACTTTTGTTTTTCATCAGCCCTGCGAAAAAATTACCAATGCACAAGTGCATTCTGTTTACTGCTTAGTGCTTAATACACTAAAGGAGGCTGTACTTTACTGTACCATCTACCTCAGGGAGACTAAATGCCGTTAGGTTGAACAAACTGTAATTTGCACTACTGTCTGTTCAAAATAAATGAAAAGAAACCCAGCATTGTTAATTTGTTGCTTTTTCTGGTAACACTTTAGCTTAGGGTCCAATTCTCACTATTAACTTGTTCCTTATTAACATGCATATTACTAAGATATTGGCTGTTTAATTAGTACTAAAGCACATATTTATGCCTTATTCTGCATGACCTTATTGTACATCACTTAATCCTACCCAATATTTAAACTTAATCAGCCTTACTAAATAATAAGCAGTAATTAGTCATTTATTGAGGCAGAAGTTAATAGTAAGTTAATAGTGAGAATTGGACTCTAAAACTAAAGTGTTCTTATTGTACTGAAACCATACTGAACCGTGACCCCAAAACCGAGGTACATACCGAACCATGACTTCTGTGTATCATTACACCCCTTCATTTTATTATCTTTTTTTTTTCCCCTATAGTATGTGTATGTAAAGTGGTTTATATTGTAAATTTTAGCTGTGGAGTCAAATGATTAATCTTCACTTCTGAGGTTTTGGAGTGTGTGGATGTTTTCCAACAAATCTGCACTGTGTTTGAAATAAGACTTCTGAACAGTTTTGCCTAGTCTCTTTGGAAGATAATAAATAAGAGAGTTTGGCCATGCTGTAATCACCAACTGTCTTACTATGATGAAGAGCTGGCAACATCTTACTTAACCATTTTTTTTTTTTTTTTTAAAGACGAACCGCTAGATTAATTAGAATTATGACTATTCTAATGAGGATTCATGAATAATATGTAGAATACAAAATGAGGCCATAAGTTCTCAATTAGCATAACTTCTCCCTCATTTTTCCTTGTGAGTCTGTGAATTAAAACCTTTAAATTAGAGCCTGTGTTGGTATAATAGACACGCCTACTTCTAAATATTTTAATCACTGGTAAACGTGTTGTGAACAATGAGAAAATAATGAAGATGAAGTTGAACAGAATTTAAATTAAGCCGCAGAGGACTGCAAAGTGAACATGACCACAATAATTATGACCACATGAAATGTACTTCACCTATTAAATATAATTTATCTCCCCAAGTAATACAATTCCTTCCTAACATGCTCCAGGAAATTGTCCTGCTCCTCATATCCTGTTGGCCAGTGGTTCGATTTGAAAATGTAATGTAAACTAGGGCACTGATTAGTTCCAAATATTGACTTTTGGTTGAGGAAGCCATTGTGGCGAAAGTTGACAACAAATCAAGCAACCACGAGCATGCCAGAGGATCATGCTTCCAAATTTCTTTACTTCAAAGGCAATATTGGACTTGGAATAAAACATCTATGATGCTAAAGGAAACACTTTCAATGAAACATAAGAATCCCTCCAGCCATAGGGCTCTGAATATACTGACTGATGTGATTTATGTAAAGAAATAGGAAGGATGTTGTAGTTCATGCTTTGTGTACCGCAGTTAAAGATCATTGATTGAGTCTATAGAGGTCTGAATACTGTATTCAAGTCCTCTTTTGATCTGTGATGAGGTCCTGGAGGAGGTGGAATGGACAATTAAACAACAATACAAATTGGATTTGTTTAAAGTACTTGACTGTCCAGGGAGCAGTAGAAAATTCAGAATAGGTGTTTCCATAGATATTCAGGGCTATTTTAAACTGCTTTGCTGGGCGTAACTGACTAAAGTGCAATAATAGTAAATTCACCAGAGGAAATATTGCACATTTGAGTCTTTCTTAACCCCCTTTTTTATCAATATTCCACAATTGAAAGCACATCAAAAGCTTTCCAGCAATTTGAATGTATGTGCATGGATTCCCTGTTTCATGGATTGGACCAGGTAACCTTCTTTGATATGTGTACGTTGCTTTAGAACCGTTAGAAGCTATATCCGAAGATTTGATCCTAGGGCCACTCAGTGCTAGGGCAGAAAAGTTCCTGCCCTACACATTACGCTAAAAGCAAAGCCATGTTTTTGAAGTCATATAGCTAACCTCTCTACATAAATTGAATAATTTGCCCTCCTTGCTGTCCTACCACCAGACAGTTGAATATGACACGTGACCCCAAAGTAATAACTTCAAGAGGTACCTAGAGGTGACCTCTGAGAATTGCATGCACATGGACTTGTTTTGTCAGAGTGATCTGTTAATGATATGCACACTTGAATTTTTAATTTGGCTGCGAGAAAGAACATGACAAATGAGACATGCGCTGGGATGCTCGAGGATAGCATTGCCTGGATGCGAAGGCCAAGAGACATCTCATTGCATTGAATTAATTTCATTTTCACATGTTCATAATAACTTGTGGCTATGCCATGTCAGCTGTTTTTCTTGATTTAACTTTGAGCTTTGTTCAGAGCAGAGGTACGATTGACGTTGAGTGACCTAGTGAAGACAGTACTTGGAAAGAAGTCCTTTTAAATTCCCTATTAGACAGCACCACAAGTCACATTTACACTGAAGAGATAAACTCTACGTGACATTCAGACGGACATGATGTTTCTGTTAATAGCATCAAAGCTTTTGCTTGCCACCTTTCATTTTGTATTTTAACTTCACTTTAAAAAAAAAAAAGATATTTTTAAAAAACAACAATGGAAAAAAATGCAAAAATTAGTTCAATATCATTTTCACAAGTCACAGCCACCTCCCAATAAATGGTGATTTTATATATATATTAAGCTTACTGATATTTTAAATATTATTGTGGGATTCAATATATAATAGAGGGATCTTAGTAAACATCTAAGATTTGAATACTTAAATGCTTTTTATGGTTGTGGGACAGCAGTTTGCCCCAATTCAGTAGAATGGCCATTATACTTCTCGTGTGGTCATGGTGATAAAGTTGTAAAATTGGATACAGAACACAGAAAACGTTTGCAATTTTTTTTTTTTTTTTTTCATACTAAAATATGTTTACTATCATATTGTTTATGATTTGTGGCAATACTATTGAAACAGTGAGCATTTTTGGCCCCAATTGGCCTCACTGTAACCGTGACTGTTACTGTACACACAACGGACAATCTGACCAATGTAAAGCACTGCTTTATTTTCTTTGAAAGTGTCCTTGTCACATAGCAAAAGCTGAGAGCTGGCTGTGTCTAGTGACTAAGCTGTCATATCGGCTAATGGGAATCACTTAGAGCTCTAGCATCTGATATAGTAAAGGTGGGCTGTGAGTAAAATCATCCTGACAAATCTAAAGTAGGATCAAGAATGGCAGTTTGACTCCAGATTAGGTTGCAACTCCCACTCCACATAAGGGAACTCTCTCCGTATACTGTTTATTTCAGGAGTGAGTAAACTATAGACATTAACACCAGCTGAGACTGAGTGCACCTGGGCCAACTGCAATTTTCCCAACTGATGGAAGGCCCCTTGGCCATCACCCTGAGCTAACTGCTGTAAGAGAAGTCTAATTAATGGCATGTGCAAATAAGATGCATGACTCATGAATATTTAGTAGATCTAAATATATCAAGAATGCTGTCTATGCAAGTTAATATCAAATAAAGTGAAGTCGTGCACTGTATGGGGTAAATCAAACGGTAATGGAATTGTGTTAGAAGTTTAAAAGCAAAATTTGAATAGGACATAACAGAAAATCTTTTAATCCTGGATGAAGGTTTAATTTGCATGATTGTATTATATAAATAGTACATGGGGAAACTCTTGTTTAAATATGCTTAAACTGAATGTGTGGCCTTAGACAACATGTATGATTTATATGCCTTTCTCTAATTTAAGAGTAATTACATTTGGAAAGAATTGTGTCAATACATAGAGCTTCTTATTGGCTGAACAAAAACACTTTTCCTGAGAGTAAAAACTGTCCAGGTGTTGGGAACAGAAATATTTTTAGAAGTTTTTATGTTGTTTTATTCCTGTCAGTAGTCCACTTTGTGTAAAAATGAGCCATCATCTTCAAAATAAGAAGGTGCCCTTTCTCAGTCTCTGATGCAACCGAGGACGGCAATAAAGTACAGTCACACCGTTATCTGTTTTTAGCACTTGTCAGCAATGCTGCTGACACAAAACCGCTTTTATCTTCATCAAAAAAAGCACTGGAATTCACAGAAATTGTCACTTCATATACACAGGACTGTCTTTTAATGATATCATTTCATGTAAGAAGACAAACATTCATTCAATTCAATACATTTTCTTTCACAGACACAGTCAGTACTGTATGTATCCACGATTCAATTTATGATTCAATTCTCCATATTACTAAAAACTCAAACATCAAGCTTAACCATACCATGGTCATACCATTTGTGTTTACAGGCATTCTCTCCGCATCTGCAAAGTCATTTCGACCACATACCATGATGCATCATGCCATTTCCATGCAGTATTTATCTGCACTCTCTCTCTCTCTCTCTCATGCAGTAGGAAGACAGATAGATACAAAGAACATCAGAACATCATGATAACAGCAAGGTTTGCAAGAGCTTTTTCACCTGACTGTCAGTATAACGCAGCGCACAGTCTCTTTTTAGACTCAAGGGAGTATGGGCTCTGTGAGATTATGCTCTTTTAGAAGAGTACTGTGTAGTGGAGCTGAACAGGCTCTCTCACTGTAGTACATCCCTCTGTCTTAGGTCTGTTTCATCTTCCCATCCCCCCGTACCCCATCACTAGCCTTTTCTCCTGACTTTAATCATCTAATTTTCCAAGGTATAAAAGTTGGTTGTAGGCTAATTTAAATCCCAAGTAAGACTAGTGCTGTCTCATATTCAGGTCATAATAAATGGAATTGTTAAAGGTTGATTTCATTTTTTTTTCTTTTTTTTTTTTTTTTTTTTTTCTTCAGGTTTAACACTTGTCCTAAATTTGTTCCTTTAGAGCAAGATGTGGAACAGTGATCTTATGGAAGTGGTTAAGCGCAATTTTCAAAGCACGTGCTGTTTGAATGTAAAGCAATTTAACAAAGAAAGTACCAGAAATTTATTTAGTAAAACATTTTTTTTCTTCTTCTTAAATGTGTAGCATGGAAATAAGACTGAATGTTTTATAGTATTGGGTCAAGTTTTGTTACTTTCTGGCACATTCACTCTCCAAAAGCACTGTGGGACTGTTGAGGCCTAATTTAATGGGTCTATTTCCCTTTGATAGGACAATTATCTGTGAAATGTAGAGGAAGCCAGTTGTCTCAAGTTTTTAGTAATGTTGAAATTTGATCATAAGCCAAGTTCATATTTTAGTCACTGTCCTTATTAAAAAAAATGCAGCACTACAAACCAATTAACATGAAATTTGAACAAGCCCTTTGTTACTGATACTTATGCTATGCACATTGCATTTGCATTCATTTACATTAATTTGTGAATATTTTATAGTATGCCATCAGAAAACTCCCACAATGGAATAAATCACATCTTTACTGTATGAACAGGAAAACACATTATAAATTAAATGACAAAGTATCTGCACACCTACACACAAACCTTTTGGGCAGGCCCTGTTTTATAAGAAGATCATTTTACATAACCTGCCTGCAGTACACTTATGGAAAGGTTTTAACACTAGGTTGTGGTCAGGTCCATCTAAAATGTATTTACTCACTTGGCAGATGCTTTTATTCAAAGAGACTTAATGTGCATTCAAGGTAAACATTTTCTTTGTTGATGTGTTCTCTGTGATTTTAACTCATGACCTTGGTGTTGACAGCACTGTGGTCTGTCTGCTAATTAGGGAAAGTAGGATGTGTACCAAATCGCATTGTATCATCCTCATATACATATAAGTAATTTCTAATTTAACAAACTCATCTGGATGGCTTGCTATGTCATTGGAATATCCTTTTAGAAACTGCAAATTATTACAGAAAGGAGAATATCTACCAAAAATGTATTTTATCATTCTCATATATTGAGAATGCATCATGTTCACTACATGACACATTACTCAGACAAAAGGGTGCATTCAGCAACAATCTGTTTGCAGCACAGTGCTATAATAAGAGACATAGATAGTCTTTTGTTCTGTCAGCCATCAGGTTGTACAATTACATCCCTCAACTAAACAGATTAACAAACTAATGTCTGTTCTTTTTCTTTTTTTCTTTTTTTCTTTTTATTTTTTTGTGATCATGTTAAAGGGTTAGTTCACCCTTAAATGAAAATTCTGTCATTAACCCGTAAGACATTCTGTCATTAACCCGTAAGACCTTCGTTCATCTTTGGAACACAAATTAATATTTTTGATAAAATACAATGGCTCAGTGAGGCCTCTATTGCCAGCAAGATAAAATTAACACTTTCAGATGCCCATAAAGGTACTAAAGATTTATTTAAAACAGTTCATGTGACTACAGTGGTTCAACCTTAATGTTATGAAGTGACGAGAATACATTTTGTGCGCCAAAAACAAACAAACAAACAAACAAACCAAAAAACGACTTTATTCAACAATATCTAGTGTTTTCAAAACACTGCTTCATGAAGCTTCAAAGCTTTATGAATCTTTTGTTTCGAATCAGTTGTTCGGAGTGTGTATCAAACTGCCAAATTCACGCCCCCCAATGGTGAACCACTGAAATTTTGAAAAACTTATGACGTAACGAAGCCTCATTTACTGAAATCACATGACTTTGGCTCCAATTACACGCTCCAATTAACACTTTAATATGTTGCTATTTTAAGTTGATATTGATATTGCTAGTAGTGTTATTTTTTTTGTCCCACCCACCCACCCATTTATTTATTTGTTTATTTAGTTGTTTATTTATGTTTGTTCATGTATGTTTGTTTGATTGTTTGATACAGTGTAAGTCTACCATTGTGATTTCATTTGTCCCTGCACATCTATAATATATACATTTTTAATAAAAGTAGACATTTTAATACATTATAATAATACATGTCATATATTAACACAATATAATGCATTTAATATATTACTAACAAAAAGTGATGGTTTGTATTTCATTGTGTATCATAAATTATAAATGGTGCATACTGATTGCAGCTTGGGAATAACTTTATTCTCAGCCAAAATGACATTAACAACTACTTATATCATTTCTTTTTCCTTATTATTATTATTATTATTATTAATGTGTAGGCAGTATGGGCTATCAATGAAAATCTGTATTATCCCAGTCAATTAAAATGCCTGAGATTCAACTTTCTAATAAGTGGCTAGTCTTGTCAGGATTCTACCATGCAATTACGGGCAGAAACGCTTCTTGGCATCGCAATTATAAGTTTAATTACACTAGATAGCTATCAAGGAAGTGGCGGCATCAGGGAGAATCTTCCATCATCTGACGTGGCCCCAGTAATGGAGGGGTGACTTAATGAATTCAGTGTTTGTGGTGTCGGCCAATTTTGGGTTGCGACACCAAAATGCCTCATAAGCATTTTCGACCTGTCCTCCAATAGCAATAAAAGGGAGCGGAAAGTGGTGAGAAACAGGAAGGGAATTCAGTTAACACTGTCCAATTAACTTGGCAATTTGCCCTGAACAAACTGCAGCAAGATAAAGGATGAATGTGTTCCATTGTTATTTAATTTCTAAAGTGCTCTTTTTAGACTGATCAGTCATTGTGAAACACTGAGAACAACTATGCTTTTTATTATAAACATTCATAGTTCAAATGATTGATTATATGTTTTTCTTGACCTACAGCATCAACAGAGAGCATCAAAATCGATCAAGGGAACAAAGTGTAACAATGTATCTAAAGAGATTGTTTATATATGATGTATATCAAATTCATAATCGTTTACATAGTAAACATAGGTGAATTTACAAAGTTGCATTGAATTTATTTGCGTTGTATCGAAACTTGATTCACTAAAGTAATTATGCAAATCAGAAAAAAAAAACAAAAAAAAAAACCTTTGTGTGTGTATGTCAGGTTCATGGTTTTGTTTAGTGTGATTTGATTCAGTTTTGTTTTGTCTCCCTGTCATTATTTGATCTGATGTCCTACTTTGTCACCTTGGTTACCCATTAATTAATCATTCTGTTCAGCTGGTCTTGATTAGTTCCCTTTGTTTTTTTCTTGTATATAAACCCTGTGTTTTATTCTGTTCCTTGTCTGGTATTGTTTATGTTAAAGTTTAGGCCCTGTCCACACGAACACAGGTATTTTCAAAACCCTTGCAGTTTGGCCTTTCATCCACACACAAACGCAGTATCCGGTTACTGAAACCAAACTTTTTTGAAAATTCTTGCCAGGGTGAAGATTTTTAGAAACTCCGGTTACAACGTTGACTTGTAGACGGTGAAACCGGAGATTTTGGCCAGAGACGTCAGAGTGCGCGCTATTATCTCCTTTGTTTGACGTCAGATTGTGCGCCGCTATCTCCTTTGTTTACATGAGGTGATTCTGTGCAATGATGGACATAGCCAAAGTATTTCTGCTAATAACTGTGCTAACAGGGCTTATAACATGATACAGATACATGCACAGTTATCCCATTATATTGCGGAACAGAGGCGTCAGAATGCAATACTACGCAGGCCACTGCTTATGACTTGATCCTAGAGAATAAGTCATTTACAGGCCGATCTCAAATCGCATTTTTCTGTCAAAAATATTAGAAAAGGCAGTATCATCAAAACTATGTTCCTTCTTAGAAAGAAATGATATCTGTGAGGATTTCCAGTCAGGATTTACCATAGTACTGAGACTGCTCTCATTAGAGTTACTAATGATTTGCTCTTATCATCAGATCACGGTTGTATCTCTCTATTAGTGTTACTGGAGCTTAGTGCTGCATTTGACACTATCGATCACAACATTCTTTTAACCTTCTGGAGTCTGAGGCTGATTTGGGGCCTGGAGAAGTTTTGACATGCCCTGACATTTGTGCTTTTTTCAGTTGTTCATAAACATATTAATGGAAAAAGTGTCATTACACTGTATTCAGCACAAACTAGGCTACAATAATATGTGAGGAACATGTATGTACATGTTTGTGTTTTTGAAGGAATAACATTTATGCGTGGTTGTTGAAAAAACAAAAAACTTAAGTCACTGAAATAAGGCCAAAAAAAGTATAATAAATCTGTGTTCATAAGACTTTAGGGTATTGGAGGTTGTAGACTAGAGTTTTTGCTTCAAAATTATGTAAAAATTATGCTGCCTACTCCTTCATATAAAACAATATATTGATTTAGTTTTTGTAAGACACTTTTTGCCAAGAAACACAGTATGCGAGGAGGCGTGAATCACCACTGGAAATGGGCCATTCTCACCTGAGAAGACAAAAGAATTGGATAGTAATGAGCTGAAATGACTTGCATATTAATGAGGCATTTCAGTCAGGTAGGCTGTGAAAAAAAACCTTCTGTGATGTCTCAAGCTCATTATGATATATGAAACATACAGAAAAATATTATTACAATATAAAGTAATGGTTTTATATTATACTTTAAAATATAATGTATTTCTGTGATGCAAAGAGTCTGAATATAGACTTTTAGTTTAAAAGCATGCACATTTGGAGAAATATTGGATTCTCATATGTTTATGTCAATTTTCTATACAGAGGAGTTATATTAACTTAATATTCATTGTCATTACTATGAGCGCTGGTGTTTTCAATTCATCCTTGAAGTCGGAGGGCGCTCTGTGCATTTTAGTCCACAAATTCATCTAAAAGAAGGCTATTCCATGAATGGAGTTTCCAATACATACTGCAGCCGGAGGGCGCTAAAGAAACAAAAACTCATCTAAACTTCATCTGTAGAAGACAAGTAAACAGGAAGTAACTGCATGTCTTCTAGAGATCGCTAACCATGACTTTTACATCCAGATAAACACTTTTCAAGACAATAAATACACGATTGAGATAATGAATGCATGTATTGACTGAATTAGCGTCTGAATAGCGCTGGCTCCGTGGGCGTGGCCGCATTAGCAGATAATGAGCTGAATCACGGATTTCTGACATGGCTCTCTTTTCATACAGATTACATTAACAAAGAAGGTTTGTTTTCGATTTGACATGATTTAAAACCTGACATCTTAACGTTTTTTTTAGACATAAGTGTAATTTTTTGTCATTAGTATTCACTAAGTTACAGTTCATTTTCTGAGAACTATCAGATTGGAGTTCGTTCAGAGGGAGAGGAGAGATCACGCATCATGTTAGTTTTCTTTATTTTACAAAAAGCACAGCGTTTTGTTTTTACTTTGAGTGTACACAAATGAAAGAAGATATTCCACAGATTAAAATGGTGTATAACTCTTAATTGTATGTGCAACATTGACGGAGTATTTTGAGTCTCTTTCACACTGATATGAAAAAAACCACGGTGGTATCGCCGGCGATACCGTCAGACCTCGAAAATTATGTTGGCATTAGTGGAATTGCATTGTCATGGTTCAAATCATACTTATCTGACTGTTATCAGTTTGTAGTAGTAAACGATGAGATATCATATCGATCACTAGTTCAATATGGAGTACCGCAAGGCTCAGTACTAGGACCGTTGCTTTTCACTCTGTACATGCTACCCTTGGGAGATATCATTAGGAAGCATGGCATTAGATTTCACTGTTACGCTGATGATACTCAGCTCTATATTTCTACGCGTCCTGACGAAACTTACCAATTCACAAAATTAACGGAATGCATAGCTGATATAAAAAATTGGATGACCAGTAATTTCCTACTACTAAATTCAGAAAAAACTAGAGATTCTAATTTTTGGACCAAAAACTTCTTCACGTAATAACCTAAAATACTGTCTAACACTTGATGGCTGCTCTGTTAAGTCTTCGTCGTCAGTTAGAAATCTGGGTGTGCTCTTTGATACCAATCTTTCATTTGAAGGCCATGTTTCTAGCATCTGTAAAACTGCATTCTTCCATCTTAAAAATATATGCTCACAATGAAAAATGCAGAACAGTTCATGCGTTCATGACCTCAAGAATAGATTACTGTAACGTTCTACTGGGTGGTTGTTCCGATCGCTTGATAAATAAACTACAGCTTGTACAAAATGCAGCAGCTAGAGTTCTTACTAGAACTAAGAAGTATGACCATATTAGCCCAGTTCTGTCAACACTGCATTGGCTTGCTGTTAAACATCGTACAGATTTTAAAATCTTGCTAATTACTTACAAAGCACTAAATGGTTTAGCTCCCCAGTACCTGAGCGAGCTCTTAATGCATTTTAGTCCTTCGCGTCTATTGTGATCTCAGAATTTAGGCCAGTTGTAATACCTAGAATATCAAAATCAACCGCAGGTGGTAGATCCTTCTCCTGTTTGGCACCTAAACTCTGGAACAATCTTCCTAGCATTGTTCAGGAAGCAGACACACTCTGTCAGTTTAAATCTAGACTAAAAACACATCTCTTTAACCTGGCATACACATAACACATTATCAATTTATATTTTCAAATCCGTTAAAGGATTATTAGGCTGCATAAATTAGGTCAGCCGGAACCGGAAACACTTCCTATAACACCAGATGCACTCGCTACATCAGAAGAAGAACGGCATCTACGCTAATATTAGTCTCTCTGTTTATCCCGAGGTTTACCGTAGTCAGCCGGATCCGGGCCATATCCAGGTGAGATCGAGGACCTACGCCTTGACACGACCACAATGCAGCCCTGAAGTGTCAGCAGAGATTGAGTCAACTAGATCATCCATTGTGAAGACATCATCGACACGACAACCAGTGGCACAGTTCCTCAACAAACCGTCTGTACTGCCGTGATGAATACGATCCTCAACTGGATGGAACTGGAATAAATACTTTGACTGTTGCAATCCCATCGGACTTACGATAGCTGTCTGAATCGTAACAAAGCACAGAGGAGAACTGGCCCCCCGACTAAGCCTGGTTTCTCCCAAGGTTTTTTTCTCCATTTTAACACCGGTTTGCCACCTGTTTGCCACCCGAGTTCCTTTCCCCTGTCGCCTTTGGCTTGCTTAGTTGGGGACACTTGACATTTGATATTCAACAGTGTTTTGATCTGCTTGCACTGACACCATTGTATGCGAACTGAACTGAGCTGGATGATGACATCACTGTTTATTCCAGTGCTGATAAAGATAAATTAACTAAATTATTAACAATTGTTTTTTACATTGGAATGAATCAATACTGAATTTACTTAAGATGGATACTGACACCATTTTCTTTAAGCGCTGCTTTGACTTTGCTATATATATATATATATATATATATATATATATATATATATATATATATATATATATAAGGAGACTTGACTTGACTTTGAATAAATATGTCTCATTGTATTGTTCTGGTTTATGGTATTAATAATAATAATAATAATAATAAAATGCTTATGAAAATGTTGCTAGCCTACCAGAATGGGTAATAAACTTTTTTCAGGCTTCTGATTGGCCAACATAGGTTTTGACAACGCTTCTACTGACTTTTAGTACGTCAACTAATTCCACTTGGCAAAACCTAACACCTAACCCTAACCTAACAGTCTACTACAGTCTACTAATACTCTAATGAGAGTTAGCTGACATGTAGTTTGTAGTTAGCAGAATAGTCTAAAGTGGACCATCGAAATAAAGTATAACCAAAAGAAATCATATTTCCAATGTCTGGTTTTGCGAATAAGTCACAATCTGCAATAATGTGTATATCATTGGCAACTTTATTAGGTACACCTTGCTAGTACTGGATTGAACCCCCTTTTGCCTTCAGAACGGCCTTAATTATTCATGGCATAGATTCAACAAGGTGCTGGAAATATTCCTCAGAGATTTTAGTCCATATTGAAATGATAGCATCATGCAGTTGCTGCCGATTTGTTGGCTGCACATCCATGATGCGAATCTTCTGTTCCACCACATCCCAAAGGTGCTCTGTTGGATTGAGATCTGGTGACTGTGGAGGCCATTTGAGTATAGTGAACTCATTGTCATGTTCAAGAAACCAATTTGAGATTATTTGAGCTTTATGACATGGTGCATTATCCTGCTGGAAGTAGCCATCAGAAGATGGGTGCACTGTGGTCATAAAGGGATAGAAATGGTTAGCAACAATTCTCAGGTAGGCTGTGGTGTTTAAACAATGCCTGGTACTAAGGGGCCCAAAGTGTCCCACGAAAATATCATCCACACCATTACACCACCAGCAGCAGCCGGAACCGTTGATACAACACAGGATGGATCCATGCTTTCATGTTATTTACGCCAAATTCTGACCATACCATCTGAATGTCACAACAGAAATTCAGACTCTTCACACCAGGCAATGTTTTACAATCTTCTTGTCCAATTTTGGTGCCTGTGCGAATTGTAGCCTCAGTATCCTGCTCTTAGCTGACAGAAATGGCACCCGGTATGGTCTTCTGCTTTGTAGCCCATCTGCTTCAAGGTTTGATGTGTTGGGCATTCAGAGATGCTCTTCTGCAAACCTCATTTGTAACGAGTGGTTATTTGTGTGACTTTTGTGTTTCTATCAGCTCAAACCAGTCTGGCCATTCTCCTCTGATCTCTGGCATTAACAAGGCATTTTCGCCCACAGAACTGCCGCTCACTGGATATTTTTTTTATTTTATTCCATTCTTTGAGATGCGTGAAAATCCCAGTAGATCAGCAGTTTCTGAAATACTCAGACCAGCCCGTCTGGCACCAACAACCATGCCATGTTCTGAGTCACTTAAATCACCGTTTTTTTTTCCATTCTGTTGCTCCATTTGAATTTCAGCAGATCATCTTGACCATGTCTACATGCCTAAATGCATTGAGTTGCTGTCATGTTATTAGCTGAGTAGATATTTATGTAAAGAAGCAGTTTAACAGGTGTAAAGTGGATGGTGAGTGTATATAGAAAGCAAGAAAAGAATGCCAGTAACTTAATTTAATTATGTGCATGCAGTGTTATGCATTAAATTGGATTGCAGGAGCTTTAGATGTTTTTTTTTTTTTTTGCACTTTAATGGCATGCAAATAAAAAAAAATGTGCAACTGTGTATTTGAAGTTGAACATTGTTTTTTTCGTATATATTTATTTATTTCCATTGACTAGAACAGGCCTGCCATAAACCATAATGTGTTGGCCCTAATTTGCATTCCACTGTTAGTCAGTGCCTTGCAGAAGCCTAGAAAGTGCAGAATGCTTGGATTACAGTAGATATGACAGGATCATGAGAGCATGATTGGTTTCTGCTTTAGGCTAGGAAGCAGGATGGACCAAATGGCCGACTGAAGGCTTACATTTCAGTTCAATTGAAAGAGTGTGAAAGCTATATTCTGCAAACATTAACTTTTTTCACCACCTTACAGCACTTCAACACATTGTTTGGTCCAGTGCTTCTCTGCCATGGACAGACAAATACGCACATACCCAGTCCACAGTTCCTGCTACCTTCTGTGTGTGTTCCTCTAATGAGCCTTAGCACCTCACCATCACCATGGTTACCAGCATGTATTCCACCCCCCTGCACACAGACACACACATGTACACACACACACCCCCTTAAGCTCTAAGTAAGAGCCTGTATCCCCAGCAGGACAAAACTACAGCAGCCTGCCTCAAGAGTCTCTCACAATCTGACAGTCTACTAACACTTACAGCAGGTAACAATGGTTGCTGTTATACAGCAAATGCATACACCTAAGCTATTTACATAATGAAAAAAAAATCGTACAGTTAGAAGTTCAAGACATATGTCTTGAACTTATATTGATTTCTAGATCCCAAGAATCGAATTTTAGGTCTGTTTTCAGATGATGCATGAACCAAACTTCAAGGGTTAGTTCACCCAAAAAAGTTTTTTTTTGTCACTAATTACTCACCCTCATGTCGTTCTAAACCCATAAGATTTTTGTTCATCTTCGGAACACATATTAAGAGATTTTTGATGAAATCCAAGAGATTTTTTTTTATCCCTCATAGAAAGCAACATAATTATCGTCATTCATGGTCCAGAAAAGTACTGAAGACACCGTTAAAATACTCAATGTGACTACAGTGGTTCAGCCTTAAAGGTGCTGTATGTAAGTTTTTGACTGTACTAAAGTATAAAAATACCATAATATGTTTCCAGATATTTAGGAAACATGCTGAGTTCACATACTTGAAACCAAATTTTTCTTTGAAAACCACTGCTACAGCCAGTTATTTTAATTTGAAATGTGCATTCTGTGTCAGAATGTCTGTTTTTGTTTTGGTCTGTGCACGTTGCCAATTTACCCAATAGTATGTTGCCACCCTGGGTTGCCAGTTGGTGGAAAACACATGCAGCGAATTGCAGCCATGGAAGCCAGCAAACAAACTGGGTCAGAGATTGCAGATTCTACCTAAAAAGCCTCAGCATCCATCTAAAAATCTCTATGAACGGTAGCATTTTAAAACGCGATATCAACTCATCATGAATTAATGTCAATTGAGCTCGCTCCTGTTGCATGTCCTCAAACTGGCAACCCGTGTGAGCATTGAGTCTAAGGAGGAGAGGGTGGGACTGCAATACTCATTTCAACCACTAGCTGTCATTCTTACATACTGTACCACACCTTTAATATTATGAAGCGACAAGAATGCTTTTTGTGCGCAAAAACAAAAATAATGACTTTATTCAACAAATCCATGCTTTCAGTGGGGGATAAAAAAAAAACCTTTTGGATTTCATCAAATATCTTAATTTGTGTTCTGAAGATGAACGAAGGTCTTATGGGTTTGGAACGACATGAGGGTGAGTACTTTAATGACAGAAATTTCATTTTTGGGTAAACTAACCCTTTCACTAAACTTAATTTGTAGTTTTAACTTTCAAATTGTCAATTATATTATGAAAAATTCAAACAATAAATACCACTCTTTAATGTGGCGTGACAGAACGTTGTAGCAGCCTTAGTTCAAATGAAGCTGCAGCGGAAAGCACATGCTCATTTCTTCCTCTTTACTACTAGTAATAGCACAAAATGAACATGAATGAACATCAGAAGGTATGTTAAATGATACAGCAAATCACTCAATCACTGTTTTAACCATGGAAAGACATCAACAAAACAGCTTGTAAAGAAAAAGTCACATAATATTACATTTACCTAAGAAGAGCCATTCATAGCTCGATAGTAGGCTCCATGCCAAATATATATTATATATATATATATATATATATATATATATATATATATATATATATATATATATATATATATATATATATTTTTTTTTTTTTTTTTCAGTATTGAACGTATGCTTAAATAAATTCGCCATGAAGTGTTTATGCGACCATTTAAATTTTAATATTTCAATATATATTTTATATTTGTATGTACTGTACCTGATAAATATCCAGACATGGAACTGAATTGCAAGCCTGTGAATCAAATCAAATAGCATCGTGACATTTGTGTCAGTGCACATGCAGAATGTGTAATTGTTTTTTTTTTTTTTTTTTGAAAACAATGTTTCTATGTAATATAATGCCTTTCAGCCCCTTGAGGTCACTGTGTGAACTTGAAATTGTACTTGGCAAATGCATGAACATAAATGAAAATCAATTACACTTAGTACAAGGGGTTGATAACAGTGAAGCATGGGGCAATATCTGCATTCCTACTACAATTTCCTTTTTTCCCTCTCACTCTCCAATTTATTCTTTCATGAAGCATATTGATGTAACTGAAGGTCTTATTAAATCAGACAAGTTCATTTGTTTAAGTCGTTTAAGCCCCACAGGTCCCTAATGGCTAATGATTTATAGCAGGAAAGAATTCGGCATTCAGGCACTTTCAGACCTGTTCGCCCTGTCGTTCTATGGATGTGTCACATTACTTAGGAAATTAATGCAGGAGGAAGTCACTGTTTTTGGCTGGAGAATTAATCACTAATGAGACAGATGAGATAGAAGAGAATGCTCCAGATTTTATTCTGCCACGCAGACGCTCCGCGCCCCTCTGGAATGGTGGCCGGGTTGGTACGCTAGTTCACAAAGGCTACGGCGGAGGAAAGTAGCGTTTGTTATAAACAAAGCAGGCTGTTAATGGGCAAGGTTCTCTTCATGCTGCATGCATACAGTATAATACATCATACCTCCCATATCCTGGGGCCACAACACATTCTTTGTAATATGCAGTGTTCCTGAGAGAACTGCTGTGATGGCTTATTGTTCTGGCTTCGTTCAGGAGGTCAAGGTGATGTCAGATATTAGCCTTGATCACACCACTTCTTATTTCCATTATGCTAAGCAACTAAAACCCATTCTCTCACTCACATGTGTAATAAGAACCTCAGCGGAGACTGCTAGCTGCTAACATAACAAACATCTCTATGCTTTCCTCAGAGACCAAGAGGAGCGCTTGTAATTTAAATTGTCAAAGCATGTTGGTTTATCTCCGACATATCTTTGTGAGTTCCCAGACGTAATGTAATGTGATGTAAAGAGAGAAAAATGTATGAAGAAATCTTAATTTCATGTACTAAGGTACTTTATAAATGATGTTAGCAACCCAGTCTCGTTGGATAAAAAATATATATTACATTGTTTCTTGCACATTTTGCAACACTTTCAAAGTGAAATGTCCAGTGAGTGGCGCTAAAAGAGTGTTCTGTTTTATCCGAAACAGATCTACCAAAGATTTATTACGTTGGTTGTTGTACATATTGCGGCAGATCGGAAATTAATTTTCCGTGAGTGTAGCTAAAAGGCTAATAATGCTTGAAGCAAAATAAACATTAAAAGGTACACTATTTTTTCCCCCCAAAATTAACAAAAAATTAAATGAGTCAATACATCATCAATCTTTCTTCCAAAACATGTTTTTGTCTTACTCTGATTGACTATATTAAGCCTGTTGTAAGTGTTTATATTTTAGACATGTCGGGATGGTTTTCATGGGAAATTGCGTATATGCGTCACTCACCCATGCGTGTCTCATCATATCCGTAAATAGAGAAAAGTTGCTCTGGCTCTTTTGACGCGTGTATAGTGTGGGGGTGGCATGAAAGATTGACATGAAACCCGCTAAATCTCAAACCTCCAGAAAATCACCCATTTAAAAAAAAAAAAAAATCTGAACAGAGGAGAGTCTGCTGGCAAAAAGAGAACACGACAGAACTCGTAATAAAACAAGAATCAACATTGGCTTGGCTTTTCTGAGATACATGAACAAGTGTTATAAAAGGGACTCGGAGATGGCGTTTTTATCATTCATCAGGTGGTATTTTATTGTACAGATAAATTGCCATATGTACTGTATATCTCTAACAGAGTTCATTGTAAAGCATTATCTATTGTGAAGGCTCATTTCGTTGAGGTTGTTGTAGCACTGAGCTAGAATTTATTTTCAAGGAAGTAACATTTCTATTTATCGGCATAATTTAATTCCTTTCGTGGTGAGTCTTGAAATTATGTTGTCCAATGGTTGATGACAATGACAACCTATAAATTTGCGTGGTAAATTTGGCCAGAATATCATTTATTTAAAAAAAAAAAAATTGCATTTGACCGTATCTGACTGCCAATTATCAATTAGATCAATTATAACTTTTTTAAGCCTGTTACTGATATGTGACTATTTGTCAAATGATTTGGTGGGTCAATGCTGCAAAGTTTTACGTGTTTATAACAATCATACTAAAAGTAAATTGAAACAAACCCACAGTATTTGCAACTAATGGATAAATATTTTTGTGCAACACATACTGTATAAGTTTGTCGTTAAGCTCTCTCCATCTCAAAATCACCACAATCCTTGTTTTATTTCTCTGTGCAACAGAAGAAGGAGAAGGAGGCGGGAACCGGCGTACGTTTCAAACAATTTAATAAAATAAATAAACTGAAAGTAAAAGCGGCAGCCCCTCGCGAACAACTGCTGCACACACATAAACAAAACATAATGTAAAATAGTCCAGGCCTGGTCCCCTCTCGTCCTTTACTGTTGTCGCTCCTCCGTTTATGCTTCTGAAGCTCCTCTGTGAGAGATACGAGACCGGTGTAGTGCGCAGATGACACTCATTATCAATCACCCCACTGTACTAGATGAGCTACCTAGCAAGTTAAGTACGTTAGTAAAGCCATAGATATGGAGCCGTTGTTGTGATGCAAACATCAAAATGTATTAGTTTACAAATCATGCATAGGTATGAAAATAAGTCTTTGTTAGCCTAATCGATAACCTGCTGTAATCATAATTTGTGTGAAAAGTAATAAAAGTTGTTGGTGTTTTACTCCCACTCATGTTCATTTCAACTGGGAACTGCAGTGATTTGTATGTATAGGTACATTTTTGGAGTTTAACAAAAATGGAAGTAGAGGCATGTTTTTCCAATGAGCCTGGTTGAGGTCTATTTGCCCTGAGCCGTTTCTTTGAAGGCAAATCCTTCACGTTGCTGTCACAAATCTCTGGTGTTTTAATATGAAAGGTGACATATTAGAAATGAGTGATTCTTGTAATGTGTGTACGTGGTGAACGGTGAAGCGCAATCACTCATTGTGAAGTGACGAAGTATGTAGCCATGCTAATAGTGCAGCAGATGACAAAGCAAGCATTTTTGATGGCTTGCGGTGAGGAGTTTATTCTGGAGTAAATATCGTGGGATTTAGAAACGGCCTCATTATGTTGTATTATCTGATACATCACTATTGCTGCCATAGTTTTTGTTCGTTTTCTCTCAGGGTGCGTTGCAGATGACAGCTATTTCTGCTCAAATGACAGTCATGTTTTCAGCTTGTTCACACTGATGAGAGGTAAATTAACAGTGCTATAGTGTGCTTCGTGGGGGGATTTGAAGATTAAAGGGGAAGTGATATTTCAAGGCAGCATATTTCAGGTGGAATTTCATTATTTTCATACTGCAGCACAGTGAAATTCAATTTATCGACACCCTTTCTCAAAATTCAAGCAGGATCACAGATCTATAACTTCCCTTTGTGCTCCATTATCAGACACTTGAATGGCATAATTTAAATGAGAATTTGTGCAAATGTATTTGCTTGAAATGTCGGTGTCAGTGTTTTCGTGGAACTTGACCAGGGATCTGTGAGTTGGAAGGATATGAAAGTTTGATCAGATTGACTGGTTATGAAAACTGCATGATTCGATATCAGCAGGAACTCTTTCTTTTTTTTTCTTCTTTTCTTTATGGCTCTTTCTTTTCTCATTTCAAACGGATATGTGATTTTGTTCTATTCATTTATATAAATCACACTTGCTCACACATCGAAAAGTTACATTGAAGCAGGTGACTTATTCAAGGGGATTGTTTGCCACCTACCGTGTATTGACCTGTGTAACCGTCGGAGCATGTACAGCTGGCTGAGCTTTACACACAGCACATTGCATACACTTAAACACCCAGGCACAGTAACATACACATAATTAATATGAACACATTATTACTAAAGCAATTGTAGAGTATTTTTTTAAAGAAAGCTAATGCTTTGTCCCAATCTCTGTTAATTAATTACAACAAATCAATAAGTTAAATGTTTGATGATGCAGAGGTAAATCTAAAATGCTGCATTTTATATTTTTTAAACAATATTTTATAAAATTGTGTACCATGAAATGCAAACAATCTATTTACCTACACTTAATAAAATATGTTCTGTTACTTTTTTTTTTCTTCTAATTTTTAAAAGCCCAGTTTGCTTGCTATATCTACTAATTTTCCTGTAAAATTGCAGTAGTCCACTTTGCATTGGTGAAATGAGAGGCATCTTCCACATGCTAACATCACAAGTCTCTCTCACACTCCGTCAACTTACACTGTGACTGAACAATCTGAACTACAATTTGGTGTTTAGTAATGCCATCTGTCCTACTTTGTGGAAACGTGAAAACCGGAGAGGTGAAACTACAGTACGAAAGCCGAAGCAACAGTGCCACCCTTGGGTTTAAAGAGGAATTTAGTAAGTAGAAGAAATTCCTTTACATTTATTGTACACAGCCTGTTTATAACAAAACTACTGTGCTGATCTATAGTGATTGATGTATTTATTTATTTATTTTATGACATGGCTGTCAACTTCTAAAATATTTTCATAATCCCCTTAGAAACATTTAATTATCAGCAGATTTTTACATAATTGTGTCTAATTTATGTAATCCTCACATGAAAATGGAGAGTACTGAGTTGTTAAATTCTGTTATTGCTTCCCAAAGTTGTAAATTAACTGTAAAATAAATCTGTCCAACTTATAAATGTTAGTGACTGTGGGTACATATTAAGTCTTTAAGTCTTATCTTTTAAGTTTTATTAAGTTTTACAGTCTTTTTTTCTTGTGCTTATTAGATTGAACATGTCCACTCGTTCAATAAAGATCTGAATCGAACATATATATAATTTACAGGGCAATATGTGTAATTATTGATCAATTTGTAATTTTATCTGTTGCTCAGGGGAAAGAAGATTCTCTCTATGGACAGTGTTTTAAGACTGGAAAACAAAAATCTCTCTGTGGGGTACTCTGAAGGCCCCGGTGCACACAAGAAAAAGGCAGAGACATTAACAGATTGTTGGGGCTGACCTGAGAGCTTGAGATGCTTAGAGTGATGATGACACCTGATGACACATAAAGAGAGCAGCCTAGGGCCTCTGACTGGAACCAGCATGCCACTCCTGCAGATTGGATATCAGGTGAGCCGAGAGGAGGGTCCAATCTTCCCTGACCTCGGCAAAGGCCCCACTTTTCTGTCAAGAAATGGAAACTTGATTTACCTGCAGCAATTGATGAACTCCCTTCAATAACGTGATGCACACAGACACAATCATTCTTGGAGTTAGCCATACTAGAGCACACACATTGATTTCTATGTATTCTTCACTGTGGGTGATTAACATTCTGCAGTACTTGGCAGATTTTCCATAAGCAAAGGACAGGGCCGGCCGATAAGTTTGTGGTGCCCTAGGCGAGATTATGAAAATGAAAACGAACCTAATATATAATTTAAAAAAATAAATCCATTGCAGCACTAAAACATAAGTGGATTTTTTTAAAAGAAAAAAATAGTCTAAGAGAATAAAAGTAATACTTTGCATAACTATGTATAACAACTGGACATTTATTATTTATTAAATTTAATTATAAATTAAAAACACATTTTGTGTTCTCAGTGGAAATCAGGTAGTATAAAAAATGATATGATATTATATAAAAAGACATACATTTGGCCTGTGTTCATAGAAACAAATACAAACAAACGAACAAACAGACATCAAAATTGTATATTCAGACTCAAAAAAATTAAAGTTACTGTCAGTTACTTTTTTGGTTAAAAATGATCCAAAATCAATTTTTGACCAAGTACATAACTAGCCAGTGTTCAAACCTATCTCCTTACCTTAACCTGATTCACAACGGTAAGCTTCTAATAATGTTTTATAGTAAAATCGGTAGTGGTGGCTTTCTGCAGGAAATTCGAGCATGCAGCCGTTCTTCTTTGCGTCATTACGTCACGTCTGTAAACAGAAAGGAGTAATTCCCAGCTAGTAGGCTATATTGTATGTGAGGATGCCGCAGGTGACGGATCATTTATAGCCTTTTCTCACAGCAGCTGCAATAATTAAACTTATCATTGTGATGGCGGATTGTAATCCAGAGAGGTCCAAACGACAATCATCAGTGATAACTGGAGATTCACCCGTAGTCAAAAGCAAAATACTTCGGACTGCGGAGTGGCTACAGAAATTGAAAGCTACAGGTAACGCTAATACACACTAAATACACATAGACACACTATGCTGATGTTGTTAACATTAACAATTTGAGAACAAAGTAAAACAGTAATAAAAATTTGCATGGTTTGACATGATCCGAGCGATCGTTAGATTTATTCACCATTGACAGCGTGATTTATTGTAATGCTTTTTTTCTCAGTTTGTCAGAACAAAAGTGACAGACATGTTACTTACTTGTTCAGATGACATTTTCCGGTGAAAATTCTTATTTTGGTCATTCTTCCAAGATGTAGAATCTGTGAATCTGTGACAGCAAACATTAGATTAATCCGCGCTGAGGAGCCGTGCCGATGCACAACGCACGTAAAGATGATTATTCTGCAAATAACTGCAATTGCAGGTTTCAAACAGAGATGGCGACAAAGAGGCAAAACTTACGGGCTGCAGCTTTAAATAAAAATGTCAAATAAATAAATAATAGAAACAATATAATGTATAAATGAAACTACATTGGGCCTATGTTCATAGAAACAAATACTAATTAACTAACAATCAAACAAATTAATATTAAACTGAGATCAAAATTGCATATACAGCCACAAAAACTAAATATTAAAATAAACCTTTCAAATGAAGATGGTATAAATGGCACAGTCTCTTAAACAACATGTCTCAGAAAAGTTAGCTTGCAGATTAATTGCTATATTTTCCTCCTGCTTGGTGCTTCTACATGGACAATGTCTGAAATCCTTCCTCATATTTATAAGAAAGCGGGGCAATCCGTAAGCTTTGACAGATGCTTTGACTGTGCAAATGTGCTCCAACATTCACTAGGTGCTAAACATCCCCACTTCCATATTGTGATTTATTTGTAGACGATTTGAGGGAGTCATCGACACGTCTGGGCCCCATAGCTGACCACCTACAGTAGATCGCCTATGTAGAGGCCCAGCTGCTGAAGATAATTGCTGTACAGTCCTGCTGCACAGCAATAATGACTGGGAAGACCTTTTTCATCGTTTATTTTACAAAATAAAAGCAAGGTACACTTCAAAAAATCCTTTACTGTTCAATGTAATGAGGGGCAAAAGGTTTTGACATCATTATTAAATGTTCACGTTAAAGATTTTGAGAGCCCTTTAGTGTCTTTAATCTTCACTAGGCATAGTACTACAAAAGTTTGTTCTATATCAGTTTGTAGCTGCGTCTGTTTGTTATCTGTTTTCTTAGTTGCCCACCGTGCACCAAAGCTCATAGCGCTTATTGAATAAATCGATACAGTCATCCTTTGCCTGATACAGTAAAACACATTTCTCACACATTCAGCAATGCTTCTGCTGAAGTTGGGCTCACGCACACACATATCTCACAAACTTCCTTATCTCACATATCCTGAATCTCACAGCTCTCTTGCCGTCAAGTGGCACCAGCTGACATTGTGGAGCATAATCGCATTTCTCTCTCCAAATGTGACACCCAGGCATCTCCAGACGGGGCGTCAACGTCACAGCTAGTCAGCAGGTTTGTGAAATATTTACTGCGGATGATGGTTCATGAAGAATACATGAGGACAGTGGAGCAGTGCTTTACGGCCTTGTAGCTGTG
This sequence comes from Chanodichthys erythropterus, assembly GCF_024489055.1. Taxonomy (NCBI): domain Eukaryota; kingdom Metazoa; phylum Chordata; class Actinopteri; order Cypriniformes; family Xenocyprididae; genus Chanodichthys; species Chanodichthys erythropterus. The sequence continues at coordinate 23,556,938 of NC_090241.1, forward strand.
CAAACCCCTGCCAGGAAGGACTGCTGTTCGCTCGGCTGACAAAGTTTTCACTGGGCTGCCTGGCATGAAGAGGTATGAGACAAAATGTACTATAATTTCAGGGATTTTTATTCAGTTATTCTAAAAGAAAAGGCTCACATATATATGTGTTTACATATTATTTATTGTGTTTATACTAAGATATCACCTTGTCCAGATTTCAGATACATGATGCAAGCTGCATCCAAACCATCCATAGTCATCTCTGACCCTTACCCATAATTCTATATAAATGAGCTGGACATTATCTTCTATTGCAATAGACAAATAACTCTCTCAAAATAATATTTTGAATTTTTAAAAAGTCACTTATATGCTCATCCAGGCTGCATTTAAAAAAAAAAAAAAAAAAAAAAAAGCATTACATTTTTTTTCTCTTATATATATTTTAATATATTTTAAAATTCAGTTTATTACTGTGATGGCAAAGCTGAATTTTCAGCAGCCTTAACTCCAGTCTTTAGTATCACATGATCCTTTAGTAATCAGTCTAATATGCTGATTTGGTGCTCAATAAGCATTTCTTATTATCAATGTTCAAACAGTTCTGCTTAATATTTTTGAACTAGAAATCTGTTGTAACATTATAAATGTCATTGTCGTGTTTTGATGACATCAATTTAAAGTGTCCTTATTGAAAAAAGTATAGAGGGTTTTCACGTGATGTCACCATCGGCCATTATCACTGCGGTGGCAGCACTGGTTTTCACCGTAAATGCCGCAAAAAACACACAAAACGCATCCAAAGTGAGAAAGAGCTCTGCGATTGAATGTACAAATAGATCTGACAAAATCTGAGGTATATTTTTAAATACTGCTGAGAGCTACAGAAAAAAGACACAAATGGATTGCTGCAATTCACAGAAACAATTGGACTCCAGGCAGTGAAACGTGGATTTACAGTTATCATTTTCTGTCAAAATGTTGGATTTGGGGGTAAAATCATACCCTATATATTGTATTGTTATATATTGTGTTGACAACTCATCAATTAAATATTTACCATCTTATATTCTGCATTATTGTTTTTTTTGTTGTTTTTTTAAATAAACACTGACAAAAACTATACAAGTTTTAGGGCTGGACGATATATATATCATTGATGACTCCGATTTAGACCTACCTACTGTATATTGTAGTTACATAAAGTGTTCACAGGCAGATTTGCTTTATATGTTTCCACAGCGTCAAAATCAGGCACATATAAATGTCATGAAACATGATTCCTGGCTGCGTGTCAATATCCATGGATTAGGGTTCTGTTACATGTTATAAGGAACACTTTTGAGCCCAACCTTTATTAAAATCGTTTGTTTTACTCACGTTTTCACAGTTTCCCCTATTAAATCCAGTCATGCAGCAGGTTCTTTTGCCACTCAGTCCAGCTGAGGGAGCGTGTTTCAGCAGGAAAGTGACGTCAGTGCATATCCTCTATTAATTTATAAAAAAAAAAAAAAAAAAAACTGACCCAAGGCATATGACATTAACAGTTATGGGTACATTTAGATATACCTATTTAGTATACTATATATAATCTAAATGAGATCATTTAGATTACAAGAAGCAGATATTGCTTGAAAATGAATTTGAATCATACAGTAGGTGACTTTGTATCGAGTGCATTAAAATATCAATAATTGAGAGAGACATGATAATCAGTAAGGGAAACTGAAACCATCTGCTCAGTAAGATGTCATGTTGACTGCTATAGAGATATTTTCATTGGTCACACGTCTGGTGGAACAAAATACACAACAACTTAATCTACACTGTGCTATTGCTTTCACAGTTTCCCTATTTCTCTGTCTCAAGGTCTCCAGGGTCGACCTTGTTTTCTATCATACAGAACATCACAATTTATTTAATACTCTATGAACTTTTCACATCAGAGGGCCCCTACAGACAGCCTTTTTATTACACATCTGAAGACCTAGAAGGTCAGCGTGCATAAGCAATTAATTACATATGCTATCAATGCTAATAATAAACACCTCAAAACAGCACTGCAGGACTCAGCTGACCTCACCTTATGGTTCGTTCAAGGGCACAGAGAGAGTCAACTGGCATTCCAAGAGATGAATGGGTTGACAAAATGCCTCTGCCAGGCCAAACACATGCGATGCATCCTTCAACACATACAGGAAGCAAAATAAATATATAACTTGCCAACTGTTGCTTGACTCCAGCTTGTCTGTTATTACATGACAGGATAATTTAGGCTGAGAAGAGGATCTAAAGAAGGACAGGTAATGATAGACTTACCACCTGAAATTAATGCAACTGTAATACCGTATTTGGGAGTATCAGTCATATATATATTCACTGCCCGGCCCCCCAAAAAAAGTTGCTTTTTGGATTTTAATAGGCAAATACTTAAGAGTCTATGGATGGATCTTTGTTGTTATTTTTCTAGCATGTTATATGTTTGGCAACAGTTCTTTTAACCCTAAAAAATGGAGTGTGTAGTTTTTCATTTCTTAAACAACCATGTATTAAGATGGCCATATTCCAGGATGACAATGTCAAGATTCATCAGGCTCAAATTGTGAAAGAATTGTTGAGAGGGAGCATGAAGAATCATTTTCACACATGAATTGGCACTGACCTTAACCTCAGTGTAAGTTTTTGGGATGTGCTGGAGGAGACTTTACAGAGTGCTCACCTCTTGCATTGTCAATACAAGATCTTGACCAAAAAGTGATGCACCACTTGATGGAAATAAATGTTGTGATGTTACAAGATCTTGTATTGACAATGCAAGAGGTGAGCACTCTGTAAAGTCTCCTCCAGCACATCCCAAAGACTTTCAGTGAAATTAAGGTCTGGATTCAGAGGTGCCAATTCATGTGTGGAAATGATTCTTCATGCTCTCTGAACCATTCTTTCACAATTTTAACCCTGGTGAATCTTGACATTGTCATCCTGGAATATGGCCATGATGTGTCTTCCTACATGGTTGTTTAAGAAATGAAAAGCACACACTCCACCTTTAAGGGTTAAAAGAACCGTTGCCAAACATATAACATGCTATAGAAACATAATAATCACTGTAATAATGATCCATTCATAGATTCTTAAGTATTTGCCTATTAAAATCCAAACAGCGACTTTTTTTTGGCCAGGCAGTGTGTGTGAGTTTGATGTTTAAGACATTTTATGTGTATATGATATTGAGACTTCAGCTTTAATTTACTGTGTTATTCAGACCGTTGCAGCCTATACTAATAAATCTTCATCTTCATTTTTTCTGTTCCTGTTATTTATTTACAGTATTTAGGTTTCTAACCATTGGAAACCATTGGCATTAACTTGTCTAATGAGTAACTGAAAGAAAGCTAACAAGCTTTACATTTCCTTCTGTGTCTCAATCAGATGGATCTGTAAAATCAACTGGGGAACTTGATTGTCATTGAGCTTTGATGCACAGAAGCAAAACAAAAGATTAAAAGGGAAACTTTGTGACAGATATTAATCTCTTAGACTTGGACAAATGCAGTTCTTAAGTCTTTTCCCACTTTTTAATTTGTTCACATTTCAGGGAGTGTTTTACTTAAAAAATTATGACTTTTTGGGAGAAAATGAAGAAGAAAAAAAAGCATCCTAAGATGGAATGTGAAATGGAGGAAGATGATTTTAAAAATAGTTTTTGTCAAGTGAAAGTTTAAAAGCTGTGTATAATATCTCTCTTTCTACTAAACATTTGTCTTGGAGATTAAATATCCATTTTTTTAAATACCTAAATTAGACAACTTGATGTCCCCGCCTTAATTATATATTTTATTGTTCCTGTTCATATTTCCATTGTGTAGCCAGAATTCAAACTGTGAGAAAAATGTTGTTGTTATTACTCAACAGATGGTGTTTGTCAAACCCCCATGGCTGACTCAAGGGTAGTAGTAGGGAGTTCATTCTTTTTGGTATTAAGTGTGAATTTCAGTGTGGTCGGTCAACAAATTATTTCATGGCAAGGCGACAGATCCCACTGCACTCTTCTGTTTCCTTGGAGCAGAATATGGCCATAGCTACTGTATATGATTAGAGTTTAATGTGTGCAGTGTTTTCAGTTGCTGTTAAAAAGGGTCTAGCTGACAGAAAGTCAGTTTGTTAACAATTTAACAAGGGGAATATTTGCATGAGTGATTTTTAAATGTGGAATTCGCATCTACAGGCCAAGCACAGTGTAAACCTTTATTCAAGCCTAGAGATAAATCAGTCTCACAATAAAAGAGGTAAATAATATATAATAATAAAGGAGTGGAAATGGAATTCTTTACTGAAAGGGTAAATACATTTATCAGTGCTGTGCAGAGTAGCTCTCCCATTCTGTAAAGGGCCCTCTTGCATGACAAATGAAGGGTTAGTGTATAATACAGCAAGCGTACTACAGCAAAGTTCAACCTCGATTACGAGTGCCAGTTTTATATACTGTACATCCCTTATGCTCAAGCATTTTACTTGCTGGTGGGCCAAGTGAATTTATCAGGGGCAATATATGTTAATAATCCATTTTGATAAAGTAGTTTAGCCTCTTTAAAAAGCTTATCCATTCACACTTATTTCAACTATTTCAGCGTTCTCTCAGAGAAGAAGTGTTAATGTATGCAGATGAATAAATGACGAATCTCTGTGTTAATCCAAATCAGCTATTTAAAACTTAATCTGTTTTTTGTATATGCCACCAGTGCCACCAAATGGAATGAAAAAAATAATTAAAAGTTTCTGAACAAGTTTCACTCCCCGTCTCTCGCAAATATGTAGTCCTGCCCCAACTTCACACCATTGGTTGAGATGGTTGGGATGTTCAAAGAAACGGGTTTGTTTTTGAACGAGTTGGTTAAATATCTAAATGTAAGGGTCAGTCACTCAGTCACAGTTTTCATTCTGTTGAATTCCCTTCAAACTAATGTAAATGTGAGAGACTGAAACGCAAGCTCATGCAAGGAAATGTTGTGTTTCGAGTTGCGTTCCAAAGTTCCACCAATTCACATCAATTCGTATGTGCGACCATTAGAAGTCTGATACATCAAGGTTTGATCTCTTAATCTAGTGTGACCGCAGATTTAGTAAATCATTGAATCACTCCATCACTTGTTTCACAGAATCTACCAAAAAGGCTACTAAATGTCCTCAGCACTAATGCACAGACTGGCCTGTCTGGAAAATATACATATAAAGTAAAATGAGCCATCATTTATATGCAAATCAATTTACATGTAAGCATTTTTTTTTTTTTTTTTTAGGTAGATTTCTGCAGTTGTTGCTATCTAATAAGGACAGTAGTAGCTATGCACAGCAGAATATTAACAGGTTTTATCAAATAACAGGGGGCAATGACCTTTGAAATGTGCTATGATAATTTAAAACAGCATCACAACAAATTATTTTATTTATTTCCTTTCCCTCAGACATCTTGTTTTATTAAGGCCCGTAATTGTTTTATCATTACTGCATCTTGTTGTTTAATGAACTGATTTAAATGTTAATGACATCCCTCAATAAATATTTAATCTGTCCACAGCATGCTCTTTCACCTTGCCAAGGCTTAAGGCAGGAGTCTTTTAACATGTCCTGTTTATATCTGCCGTGATTTCTGGTTGTAATTGATTCTGCTGTATATTAATTAGTCCCATTAGTACAGCGCAAGCATGTTTTGTTGATTACTGTGAGATTGGGTATGAAGGGAAGCAATGCATTATCAACACTAATGAACCGACTTGAAAATGCATAAGTGTTGTTTATGTGAGTATGATACTTGGGCTTTATTATTGCCCTGTTATTGCAAGGTTATGAGATTGCAAAAATGATGACTGCGATGCTGTTCTTTTGGCTTGTCGTTATTTTTTACATTTCTGTGCCAAACAGCGGTCTGGATATTTCCAGTGTTACTGGGCTAGATGTTCACAATGTGTCTGTGTGGTCACCCTCGTCTTAATATAGTAACCTCTGATGCAGCTGCCCTATTTTACTTGGAGCTTCTCTCTCATTACTCTCCGTGTTGTGACACCATGTCTCACTCTGTTTGGCAAAATCTTTACAGTAACATTGTGATAATGGTTAAAACTCCAAATAATGTTCCATATTATTGCTTCAAAATAGCTATAGCTGCAGTTTTTAGGTGACAAAGTGATAGAAACTCACGCATGGATACATAACTATACGAGCATATGCTTCTGAGATGTGTTATTAGCTTTTTAAAGGATAATTGCACCCTAAAGGAGCAGATTTCTCTTGTTGTTTTTTTTTTTTTTATCTTACTCACTTTTTTTGTCACTCTTCTTTTGCTTTCCTTTAATTTGAATGTAATGAAGCAATGTGGTGACATTTATATACAATCTTGAAATGTTATACATGTAAGACAAATGGGTCACTGCACTGCATTATAACCCTGACTCTTGGGTAAGGTTAATTAAAACAACTTTTAATTAACCTATTGCCATGGCTGAGTGCTTTTCTCTGTTATTAGCAATAGAGAGGTGGAATCTGGTTTGTGCAGACATTTCAGACCCATACAAGAACCTGGATGTGTGTTTGGTTAATGAAGGTGAAAAATCAGAGGTGATTAATATTTCACCACCTTGGAATTATAAGGTTGTGTCTGCATTCTGAGTGGGTTTTGAGATATTGAGCTTTAACGTTTTTTTTTTTTTTTTTTTTTGCATTCCATTCGACTTTGTAGATAGAACCTTTTTGCTTTCTAAATAAAAAGTCCCAAAATATACACAATAAAAAAAAAAAAAAAAAAAAAAAACACCACATAATGTAAATAAGCTGTCATAGAAAAAGAATATGTGAATAACTAAATTTTGACAAAAATGTCACAAATAACCTTATAATTCCAAGGTGATGATTTATTAGATTCAAGATGATGATTTGGATTGACATCAGACTATATATACACATTTAAGGTGGGGGAAACTCACATTATGATTTTTTTTTTTTTTTTCTCAATAAATGTTGACTTGGAGATGTTATGAATCTACCTGGAAGAGGACACTTTTCTACTGTGTTAACGCACAATGAGGAGGATAGTTTTTAGGAGAATTGCAGAAATTAGTCTTGGGGACAGAAAGCCTTAAAGGTGCCATAGAACTGAAAATTGAATTTACCTTGGCATAGTTGAATAACAAGTGTTCAGTACATGGAAATGACATACACTGAGTCTCAAACACCATTGTTTCCTCCTTCTTTTGTAAATCTCATTTGTTTAAAAGACCTCCGAAGAACAGGTGAATCTCAACATAACACCGGCTGTTACGTAACAGTCCGGTTCATTAATATGTACGCCCCCAATATTTGCATATGTTAGCCCATGTTCAAAGCATTAGACAAGGGCAGGACGTCTGGATGTGCACAGCTGAATCATCAGACTAGGTAATCAAGCAAGAACAATAGCAAAAAATAGCAGATGAAGCAATAATAACTGACATGATCCATGATATTTTTAGTGATTTGTAAATTGTCTTTCTAAATGTTTCGTTAGCATGTTGCTAATGTACTGTTAAATGTGGTTAAAGTTAGCATCGTTTCTTACTGTATTCACAGAGACAAAACTGTCATTATTTTCATTTTTTAAACACTTGCAGTCTGTATAATTCATAAACACAACTTCATTCTTTAGTTTTAAACTCATCAGTTTTAAACCAATCTTTAAAAAGTGTTCAGCTAAAGTAAGATGCCATCAAATTGTTTGTGCAGTCACCCACGATGCTTCTGGCCCTTGCAACAATCTTTTTGTCCCAAAATCAGCCATGTACTGAAACTGAGGTGAGATTTTGATACAAGGCTCTAATATCCAAGTAATAGCATCCAGCCTGACATTAGTTTTTGTCACTGCTCACTGCCACATATGGAAATAATTTTCAATAACCACAATAATTTTTTCTAACTGATTCATTTGACATAATTGCTAATAAATAAAGTCCTAAAATTTGGTTATCAGCACTAAAACGAATAAAGATCATATAACATATTATTAACTTACTAGCAACTTTTAAACACAACTCATAACCAATTCCAAGAATTGATTGTGCTGATGTACTATTTTTATTTTATTCCACTTAGAAATGTTGCCAGGAAGCCACTTGTTTTAAAATTACATAGTTTATGCATTTTTTTTTTTTTTTTTTTTTTTTTTTTTGGGTGAATTTGGGTTGCACAATTTTCCACTTGAGAATCCTTTCCAGCAAGCTATAATAGGCTGTATGTGGATGCGTTGATCTCAGAGCCCTCTGACAAGCACAGTTGCCTGGTCTTGAGATAGTCCTACACCTCACTGACCCCTATACCTGAACATACATATTTGGAGACCTACAACGCTGTTGCTCTAACCTTTACCAAGAGTCTTTCCAGTAAGCTGGAAGACTGAAACATTATGTTTATCTGAGAGCATCCTACATTGTATTTCTGCAACACTGCAATGGGGTAAAAAATAAAAAATATCTAAACTAAAAACAATGGTCAAAAACAGTCAGTGATGGTGATAGTGGGCAGCACAAATGTGTAACTTGTAAGATGCTGTTTTGTGTAGCTGTTGTATATGTCCTATAAAGTTCTGCCTACCTATTATTTATGACAATACAATATTTATTTAGCAACTTTATTTTGACATAACTTTGAATATGCCTCTAAACTAATTTTAGTGATGTTTTTAATTCCTGTATGACACATAATTACAGAATTGGAAGATGGAAGACACACATGGCCATTTCAGATAATCACCATTTGCTACACTTCGTTACATAATTGCTCGTTTATTTTAATGGAGTTTTTTTTTTTTAATGTGTTGTCTCATTCAAATATGGATAATGTGCTTTTAGCAGCTAGTTAATATAGTAAAATGGAATAAAAAAGCTTTAATTTTCCTTTCAACTTGATTCAAGGACTAAGGATGACAATCACAGTGAAATTGTTCCTTTTCTAAAGCCATGAATGGGTGTGATTATAAAACATGCAGGAAAGATTGTTACTGCAGCTAAATCTACCTACAGTACCTGGAATAAATAAATAAATAAATAAATAAATAAATAAATAAATAAAAACAGTGTTAAAGTCAAAATGGCAAGTGGTTCATTATTTTAAAAAAAATATTGGAACTTTTATTTATATTTTAGCCTGCTCCTCCAAAATGCATAAATGAGAATAATAAATAAATGCACAGAATACAGAATATACACATAAAAGTGTAGTATTCTATTGCTTTGAAATGTCACTTCTTATCATGATAACTGCGTCAATAAACTTATTGATCTTCTCAACAATGACATTGTTGATTACCTCACCAGAGACTTCACTGGTGAACTCATCGATTTGAGATGAGTTCATCAATGAGCTACATGATGAACCCGTCAGTTATTTTGCTGGTAAGTTTTTCAACACGTTCAGCAAATTTATTTGTAGTTCTGTAACCATAAAACTTTCCATTAACCTTATTGGTATTTTCATTTTCAAGCTTGAAATTGTTTAGCATCTCATGAATCACCTCATGCTTTAATTAAATGTAAAATGATGATTACCTTAATTGTGGTCTTCTAAACACCCCCTTTATCATTATTTACTTTATTGAATACTTGTAGTGCCATTAATAATCCTTGATTATCAGGAAGTGTATTAATTGCATTGTGAATGAGCTCACTCTGTAATCTATATTAAAAGCTTGTCTAATCAATATTAAATTCAGTTGGACTGGGTGCATTATTAGCAAGCAAGTACAAAACATTATGTTGAACAAGTAGGACAAAAGTTGTGGTTTAACTTTTAATTCATTTTGCAGAACATTATGTATACATAATGTACAAGGGGCTTTTGTAGTTGTTTGATTAGTAATCTTAACTGTAATGCCATAAAGCACAAAGAAGACATTGTCAAGCTTCTTGGTGCACTCGACACTTGTGTTCTATGCCGTCTACACCACAAAGGGTACAATTATTTTCATGCTTTCATTGGTGAATGTAGAGAGAGTTTCCAGTGAGCAAGGTAATCGAGTGAAACATGAATGCTGTCCAATATTCCAATGCAGCAGCAGAAGAAGCCCACACATTTTCCAATTGTTCTTATATCTAACAGTGAGCTATAGAGGTCGTAACAAGTTCTTCATAACAAGAGCCAGAGGACATAACTATGTCATTTCTTAAAGTTTCCTTCCACCACATTACAGAGACAAATTAAGCTGTTACTTAAGCTTGTGCTACTTATTTATAGCCACACAATGCCAAATACAATTAAAAACAGTACAATTAGAACTACATACTGTGACATAAAACGTCAGTTTTGAGTATCCGAGTTCAGTGAGTACTTTAATAGGTACGCCTAAATTATTAGAACTGCAGGGAACAACAGCTTATGTAGCAATTAGCCAATGGCTTCATTAGCACAGTTAGAATACTTGTGTTTAAACAAGCATGAGGTAGTGAGCTGCTCTGTTTCTGTAACTAGCTATTTTAAATCAAGAAACTGGCCTAAAGACTATCTAATTGCAGCTATAAACAATATAACCTCATATTTTCTCTATTTATGTGAGTGATATTAAAGCCATAAGCTGGAATGTCTTTGAAACCCTAAGTGAATCTCTAAAAATATGCCAAGCCTAGATATCCTCAGAGCTTCTTCAAAGTTTGGAGTGATAACAATTCAGTAACATGCATAGTCCATTTTTAACAGTATGTCCATTTAAAACATAGCCCAAAAATGGAATAGTGGATTGTTACGTTCATAGTTTTCAATCTTTACTATGAGGCGATTCCTTAAACTGCTTACTGATAACTGATAGAATATTCAGCAGTATACAGTATATAATGACCAAAACATGTATACTAATCATGTTGCTGAGTGCTTTATTGACTAAGACTTGAAATAATTAGCTAGCTAGCTAGTCCATATGGCATGACAAAATATTAATAATGCCCCAATATTAGTAATAAAAATGTCATGTTTTCCTTCTCACACGTGAATTAGATTGGAATCACATAGTTTGTGTTTTCAGGTTAAATGTTGCCAAATTACTTTTTGTTTAAGTATTTTTTTAATGAGGATTTGTCTTCATTATTATATCAGGACAGTTGTATCACCCTGAAGGGTCTCTAAACATTTACTATTATTAATATTTTTTCTTTTTTCTTTTTTTTTTTTAATAAAAACAGGTTCATCATAGAAGAGGTTTAAAGTCATCAAATGTACTATTTGAAGTTTTAATTTGTAAATAACAAACTTAGCATAAGGATTTTAAAAGTTTAATTTCTTGCCTATGTGTAATGGTTGGCTGTAATGAGCGCAAAAAAGTCAAAGGAGATCAACAAAACTTCTTTAGTAAATCCAAAAAATGTAACAAAGAACATGCAAGAGATCACAAGAATATGTTTAGCACAACCACACTAACATAAATGACACAGAAGAATGAACAGTGGAAACTAAGGGCTTAACTACACAGAGTGATGTAATTAACTTGAACAGAAACAGGTGTGTGTATAATCAGAAACAATGGAAACTAATAATGACCAGCAACACATGCAAAACGGAAACAAGGAAAACAAAAACACAATAAAACTGGACAGACCTAAAAAATATATAACCCTGACAAGAAAGTGGTGAGAAATGAGTGATTAGTGGTAGAAGTATGTTGTTATTTGAGGTCAAGTAAACAGTCACTGCTCTGAATGTTGCCACTCATCTGGACTGTTGCAGATTGTCTGTTACTTTAAATAAAGAGGACTAGCTTGACTTTTCACAATTTAAAGATTCTAATTATAAGGCTTCATTTAATCTGCTACGACAGATGTTTTCAAGGGCTCATCACTCCGTGTTCTTAACCTGTCTTGGGCTTAGGAGCTTCACAATCACCCCCTTGCTTTCATTTGGTTGTTAAAATGATTGTGTCTTCAAACTGCTGAAAAACAAAAGTAGGGAATGGCATTTATGAACAAGCTGAGGCCTGGTTGATAGCATTAATTGACAAAAGGGATATAATGATGAATGCTGTGTTTCACAAAGTACATGGAACAAAGAAATACAGTATGGAATTCATTACCTTGGTCAACCTGGGAAACCATTGTTTATTTTTAGATAATGCAACCTGTGAGTGGCATAGTCAGGTAATATAAGACACAAGGATGTGATAGAAGCTGAGGAGCGGAAAACTTGAACTTGTCCCCAAAACGCTGTTGTCATGTAAATGAATGGCAAAATGCATAAAAGGTTTTCAGTTTTTAGTTGAAAACGGTGTTGTGTAAACAGCCCCTCAGTCTGTAGAACACAACCAATTCCAGTTGTTGTTGAAACTCAATTCAAAGGTCTTCTGTAAGACTCAGCAATTCTCAAAAAGCAGATCAGGAAGCCTTTGCTAAGAAGCATACAGTGAGGGTCATATCTATCTTAAGCACTTAACTGGTGTGAGAACAAGAAATTGAGAGAAGACGCTTACTCTTTGCAACCTGATAGGAAGCATTTGTCATTGCTAGCCAACCCATTAAACAGTCCTCAGAGCTCTAATAACATACCTCATATAATTTAAAAAGGAAAGAGTCCAGAAGTATCTGCTTTAGAAGAACTATGTGCTGAGAAATAACTCTATTATTCAAATTTCCAAAGCTGGTTCACTCTCTTTGACTATTGATGGCTCTGTTTTGGAGATTCAAAGTAAAGCGAGGAACTGTTTTGTTCAAAGTACTGTTAAATCATTCTCTTTTTTCACCTCAGAAATATAGCAAGATTGCGTCCTATGCTAAATTTCTCTGTAGCTGAAAAGCTGATAAATTCCTTCGCCGTCTTTCGGATAGATTACTGCAATACTCTTTTAGCTGGAGTTTCTAAATCCACACTTAACGAACTGCAATATATAGAAAAATCAGCAGTCAGGACCTTGACTGGGTCCAGGATATGCAATCATATTACTCCAGTTTTGGAATCCTTACACTGGCTCCTGGTCAGGTTCAGAGTTGATTGTAAAATTATGACGCTGACATACAAATCATTTCATGGCTTGGCTCCACTTTATTTATCTGAAATGTTAAATTCCTACCCTAAATCGCAGATTACACTCTTCACAATCCAACTTGTTGGTTGTTCCTCAAACACGCTTAAGATTTATGGGTGACAGGGCTTTCTCTTCATATGTTTCTCCCCTTTAGAATTCTCTGCCTCTTGAATATAGGGAAGCTCAGACCTATGATATTATTAAACCTCAACTTCAGACATATTTTTTTTTAAACTAGCATTTGTTTGTTGATGTTTACTTTTATTGTTTGAGCTATGCATTTTTTATTTTGTGTACAGCGCTTTGAGAAGCTGCTTTTAAATGTGATTTATGAAATAAAGTATATTATTATTATTATTATTAATTATTATTATTATTACAGTATGTCCTATGTCCAAAAACATAAAAAAAATCTAATCACTTCATGTGGAGACAAATTTACAAACACGATTCAAAAAAAGTTGGGACACTGTACTAATTGTGAATAAAAAACAGAATGCAATGATGTGGAAGTTTCAGATTTCAATATTTTATTCAGAATACAACATAGATGACATATCAAATGTTTTGAAAATTTATCATTTTAAGGGAAAAATAAGTTGATTTTAAATTCCATGGCCTCAACACATCTCAAAAAAGTTGGGACAAGGCCATGTTTACCACTGTGTGGCATCCCCTCTTCTTTTTATAACAGTCTGCAAATGTCTGGGGACCGAGGAGACCAGTTGCTCAAGTTTAGGAATAGGAATGTTGACCCATTCTTCACTGTAAAACTCAATAAGTTCAGAATACTCAAAACATTTGAGGAAACTTATTACCTCAAAACATTTAAGTTAACTTACTTATTTTTTTTAAGTTAGTAGAACTTAATTTTTTTGTGACAAGTGGGGCGGGGCCGAGAGCCATGGAAGTGGAGCAATGCTAGTGTGGTGCACAGGTGTCTCTCATTAACAATCACATCACTGGCATTCCTTCGCTCCCACAGTTCTCAGCCTCGCCCTACTCAAATACATATAGTTAATTTACATAAACATCACATTCAAATCTTGGTTAAATGTTAGTTAGCAAAAAACACATGCTATTATAATTATCAAAGAGACTGTCAATATATACTTGCATGTATATAATCAAACAACATACAGTATATGTGGTCTTAAAAGTTTTGCAGCCCATCCTCAACCTAACCACACGGTCTACTCTTCACCAGAATGGTAACCCTACAAAACTAACATAACAGAACCCCCTGTCAATCCCAACATAACACAACATTAAACACTAACTTATGTCTCCCTATGTTAATCTTATGCAAAAACACACAAAATAACACTTTATTACAACATTTAGACAGTCTGATGCAAAGCATGCTGGGAATTAGAAATCTGCTGCAACTAAAACAGTTTAGTTTACTTGAAATATGTCAGTGCTGTGAACTCAAAAGTAAAAGAAAGTTTTAAATACTCATAACTGTTAATTTAACTGAACTAATTTGTTTAATTTAAGTTTGTCCTACTCAAACGAATTAAGTATTTTGAGCATTAGGGTTTACAGTGTTGCCTAATACAGGCTTCTAGTTGCTCAACTGTCTTAGGTCTTCTTTGTCACATCTTCCTCTTTATGATATGCCAAATGTTTTCTATGGGTGAAAGATCTGGACTGCAGGCTGGCCATTTCAGTGCCCGGATCCTCCTTCTACACAGCCATGATGTTGTAATTGATGCAGTATGTGGTCTGGCATTGTCATGTTGGAAAAGGTCTTCCCTGAAAGAGACGACGTCTGGATGGGAGCATATGTTGTTCTAGAACTTGGATATACCTTTCAGCATTGATGGTGCCTTTCCAGATGTGTAAGCTGCCCATGCCACACGCACTCATGCAACCCCATACCATCAGAGATGCAGGCTTCTGAACTGAGCGCTGATAACAACTTGGGTTGTCCTTGTCCTCTTTAGTCCGGATGACATGGCGTCCCAGTTTTCCAAAAAGAACTTCAAATTTTGATTTGTCTGACCACAGAACAGTTTTCCACTTTGCCACAGTCCATTTTAAATGAGCCTTGGCCCAGAGAAAACATCTGCACTTCTGGATCATGTTTAGATATGGCTTCTTTTTTGACCTATAGAGTTTTAGCCGGCAGTGGCGAATGGCACGGTGGATTGTGTTCACCGACAATGTTGTCTGGAAGTATCCCTGAGCCCATGTTGTGATTTCCATTACAGTAGCATTCCTGTATGTGATGCAGTGCCATCTAAGGGCCCGAAGATCACGGGCATCCAGTATGGTTTTCCTGCTTTGACCCTTGCGCACAGAGATTGTTCCAGATTCTCTGAATCTTTGGATGATATTATGCGCTGTATATGATGATAACTTCAAACTCTATGCAATTTTTCTCTGAGAAACTTTCTGATATTGCTCCACTATTTTTCGCCGCAGCATTGGGGGAATTGGTGATCCTCTGCCCATCTTGACTTCTGAAAGACACTGCCACTCTGAGAGGCTCTTTTTATACCCAATCATGTTGCCAATTGACCTAATAAGTTGCAAATTGGTCCTCCAGCTATTCCTTATATGTACATTTAACTTTTCCGGCCTCTTATTGCTACCTGTCCCAACTTTTTTGGAATGTGTAGCTCTCATGAAATCCAAAATGAGCCAATATTTGGTATGACATTTCAAAATGTTTCACTTTCAACATATGATATGTTACAGTATATTATATTGTGAATAAAATATAAGTTTATGAGATTTGTAAATTATTGCATTCCTTTTTTATTCAAAATTTGTACAGTGTCCCAACTTTTTTGGAATCGGGTTTGTAGAATCTTTAAACTGTTACTTGTTTAAAGGTGCCCTAGAATCAGAATTTGAATTTTCCTCGGCATAGTTGAATAACAAGAGTTCGGTACATGGAAAAGACATACACTGAGTTTCAAACCCCATTGTTTCCTCCTTCTTATGTAAATCTCATTTGTTTAAATTAAATTGTATAAATCTCTCCAACAGTGTGTAATGTTAGCTTTAGCCCGTTAGCCACAGAGCATAGCCTCAAACTAACACAGAATCAAACGTAACCATCTAAATAAATACTTTACTCACATAATTCAAAGCATGCATGCAGCATGCATGACGAACATCTTGTAAAGATCCATTTGAGGGTTATATAAGCTGTGTGAACTTTGTAAATGCAATGTATAGTCGAGAGCTCGTGTGGCAGAGGAAGCGCATCTCTTAAAGGGGCCGTGCTGAAAAAATCAGTGCATAGTTAATGATGCCCCAAAATAGGCAGTTAAAAAAAAATAATTAAAAAAAAATCTATGGGGTATTTTGAGCTGAAACTTCACAGACACATTCAGGGGACACCTAGGACTTATATTACATCTTGTAAAAAAACAATCTAGGGCACCTTTAAACCCCATACTATGTTAAAATTTTGGGTATTACTTTTATGTTGACCATAATTGGATTCACTACGATTCATAAAAATAAATAAATAAATAAATAAATAGCACTATGGAAAAAACAACAACAACAATAAAAAACAGGTAAAAACAGTAAACCTTTGATATTAATATTTAATATTTTTAAAACTGTATTTAACAATTGTTTAACCATTTGTAACATTATATATATATAATTACAAATGGTAGTGAATCCAACAAGAGTACAGAACCCACACCACAAGGGATAATTGGATGTTGGAGGTCAGCTTGTAAACCTACTAGTGCAGTGAGGCAGAAAGGTAAGTGCTTCTTTTATGCCTTGCCAAGACATGACTGGCTAAAACATACCTTTAGGACATGTTAAATATGGTTCATTTCCTAAAAAATGTTTATTTACAAAGGAGCTTAAGATCAGACCAGAATAAAATATCACTTTCTCCCTGCTATGAATGAACATTACAGATTGTTTGAATGAACAGGTATGAATGCATATACCAAATGGTTGCTTGGTGACACCAATCACAAATTACATTAGTGCTATAAATTTTACTTCAATGGCAAAAAGCCTGAAAGAAATGTTAATACTTGCTATTTTTTTCTAGCTTGTGTTAATACAAAGCTTCTAAACAACAACAACAACAACAACAACAACAACAACATCTCACTCCCAGGCTTTGTTGCAGTGTCCAGGTCACATTTACCAAAAACTTATAAGAAATTAAAAAAGAAATTAGATTTTGCATTAAAAATATATAAAGTTCAGTACTAGTACCCTTTGTTTCAAAATACTAGCATTTGTTGTGTTGTGTACTGTATTTAATAATAAAAATCATTTCAGTAATAGGAATAATTTTAAAAAATGTGTAGGGCTGGCCACACACTTGAAAACTGTAAGCCTGATTTTGGACCAGATTTGCAACTCCCCAAAGATCTGGAGGGGATCTGGGGGGTGTAGCGCAATTCAAGGCTTCACCCATATTCTTTTTTTTCTCTGTTTTTCTTCCTGTAAAACAAAACTCATGCCAGGACAACCAACTGATGATGTCGATCATCCTTTATTTGTTTTTCTTCTCAAGTCAAGTTTGATCTTGTGAGTCTCACTGTGAATATGTTACTACAATTGACAGGTTGTGGCAAAATTGTGGTCTCGTGGTCCAGACAAATCTTCTAGTGTGTGTATTCAGAGGATTATAATGCTGAAAATGGGTTGAAACTACCTTTATGTCTGGTCTCACATAGTCTTAAAATTGGTTAAGATTTGAAAATCGTAGGCCTGTAAGATTATACAAACACTTTACAAAAATGGCAGTTGTGGGGTAGGCTTATTATTATGCATTCCCTGGTTCTGTGTTTCTTGTGTTTTAGTTATGTGGTCTCTTAGTTTGCATTTTGCCCTGGTTCTGTTCCTGTTTCCTGTCCTTTGTGCCATTTTTATAGTCATTTGTAATTTTTCTTGTTGATTAGTTCTTTGATTGTTCCCAGGTGTGTCTTATTTGCCAATTACCCTTGTGTATTTAAACCCCAGTGTTTTTCTGCATTCACACCACCTTGTGTTTACCGGAATCTTGAGATGACAACATGTGATGTTATATTCGGAGCTGTTCACGTCCTTGGACTGGGAATTATGCGTTTCCATGGCACCACTATCAACACCTATTAATCTACAGTGGTCAGGTGGTACAGCAGCCAAGGTACATCTGGGAGCTTTCAGAAAACTCCCAGCTTACAAGCTGTAATTACGAGCTAGACGAGGACATGAACACTTTTCACAAGCTAGAATCTCGTAAATACAGGAATTACGAGGCCGCGCGAACATACCTTTTCTCATGTTCCTTGTCTGATGTTGTTCTACATGGATGGATTGTGCATCCCCTTTTTTTTTTTTTTTTTTTTTTTGGTTCCAGTTGTTTTCATGTTTGAATTATCTTGTACTTTGCCTGGTTTCCTGTTATTCTCTGTCTGGATTTACTTTTGTTTTGTTTAATACAAGTCGAGCTGCATCTGAATCCAATGCCCCATCTTTACTGAAACAGCCATCTTACAATTATAATGTAATTTGAATTAAAATGTCTTCATGAAAATATATATTTTACTAGTGGTTTTATAAATGTGACCTGGACATTTCTTAAAAGGTTTTGTGAGGTTCATGCAAGAATATTTTTTTGTGGAGTTTGGGAAGGGTTAGGTTTCTGTCACAACAGTTGCTTTGAATTTGACTAAAAATCTTTTTCTAATCAGAAATCTTTTGCTTATGCTCTTAGAGAAACACACTCACAGACCAGTAGCCTCCCTCACAAGTTTTTTTTCTTCTTCTCTTGATATGGTTGAATCATGCTCCATAATCCCTTTCAGCTACTGAACTGTTGCCCTCTGAAAGTGACTGTTGGCCTCTCTGAGGCTTTTCACAAGTTTGCTTCTTTGGGGAAGAAATGCTTAGAACATGGACTTTGATTTCCTAGTATATAGAAATCGTTTTGTCTGTATTTGATTTACTTCATCTTTACCCTTTTTCAATGCTCTTTAGTGTTGATTTTCAAAGAGCTTTCACATTTACAATCTGACGCGTAATTTACTTGCTTTAGAAGTGTTCTTAATAATCATGGCAATTGTTAATCCATTCAAGGCTAAACAGCTTATGCAACAGGTACTTAATACATATGCATAGTTTAGTTAATGCATGAGCTGCAGGCAGTCCAAAAGTGTGCCAGAAATGCATCAGTTTTACAATACTTCAGAAGTGTTGCCATTATTCACATCATTGCCATGCCCGAAGATGGATTATTGTTCATAATGTGCAACACGCAGATGTCAGGGCTGCTCTGTCGGAGTCCATCAAAGTGAAGGGCGAACATCTCCATGCCTTCTGATCAGAGAAGACAAGCCTGGCAGGGGATATCCCCTCATACCATCATCATCCGCACAAAGAGGATGACGGTGAAGTGTGAAAGACAAGATTTTTCCTATTTTCATTTTGAAGAAGACAGACTAGAAGGAATCATTTGGCAGAATTGGGTTTGTCGGCATGTTTTCTGTGACAAGTAAAACAAAGAAAAGGACAGGGAAAGCATTTGTGAAATGTTGGGCTTTGTTTATTAGTGATTATGTGCTAAACATGACTAAATTCAAAAGTGTCAGCTTTCAGTTTGCAATCTATTGCTGTAATTGGTGAACTTTCAGAAAGGCATTTGTCATACTAGGCATTTGAGAATTTGAATTCTCAAGTTGTTCACTGTTATGGGAGCATGTATGATGGCTATTTTGTAAAACATGGGTTTCTCAACCAGTTGTTCCCAAACCCTTGGGGTCTTGTGTTGGAACTGCAGCGGGTTTGCAAGATTCTGAGAAGCCATCTGTACACCACTGAGTCAAGGCAGCTCTGTGCCTGCTCCAAATTCTGCAAACTCTACAAATTATGCAGCTTCAACATGTAATGCTGCATAAAAGGCACTCTAAAATATGCCAACTCATGTTTGACATGCCTTTTCATTGAGTGTCAGAGGTGTCTCTGATGCGCCTTTGGCTCTGTGTAAAAGAAATGCCACATCATAACCACTTTGAACCTTGCTGTTGTCATGACAATCATGCATCTTGTTTTCTTGGCTGTGTATTTTAAAGATGGTATGCCAATGCCAAGTTAAAATAAAATGTTTTATATGCTGTAAATGTTATTCACAATACACAATAAATGTGTACAATAATAAGATTATTATATATAATAAAATATAACAATACAAATAAAATAAATGAAGTGATCATGCTAGGATGGGAAATTCACTTTATCTATTGAACCGTTAACATTACTTACAATCCCTGGAGGTACTCCAAGTAAGGCATGTGGGTGCAGCTGAGCAAAAATGTTGGGAACCCCTGCTGTAAAAGGTCCTCCGCATGTAATATATCCCCCTTGTGGTGCTGTTGGCTAAAAAAGGCCCATGATAGATTTCATAACCTTCAGATAATGCTTTCACACTGTTATGGGAATAGTGCATCCTGGAGACTTGGGAGTGTAAATGAGAAAAGGAGAGAGAACGAAGGGAAAATATTTGTAGTGGACATATTTAAAGAACTATTTTATTTTTTCCTTTTGTAAAAAAAAAAAAATCCAATATAAGTAAATAAAATAAAAATATATATGCATATTTAAAATCTAAATGTATATATTTCAATTTTTGAAAGCTATTTTGTCTTCTTTGTCTTCTTTTCAGACTAAAATATACATTTAAGAGTTTATTTTATTATACTTTTTCTGTTTGCATCTGTAGATTTCTATTTACATATTTTTAAAGGTTTTCTTATAATTTTTTTTTTTTTTTTTTTTCCTTTTCCTCATATGAGCCATGAATCTTTACCTCAGTATCACTTGTATTGACTAAACATTCCAGTTTTATCCCTATCTATCAAAAGGTCATGAAGGTTTTAGCAGAGGGTTTGTTAATAAACAGTATTATTTGCTTGAATGCTGTAACTTTTTATTCCTAAAAACATAATGAAAATGTTTTTTTTTTTTTTTTTTCTTTCTGGCTGTTGACAGTATTTTCTAATTTATGGAGTGATAAAGATATCTAAATTCCCCTAAAAACCTTTAACTCTATATGGCTTTTGATTTCTGTTTTAGAAATCTATCCAAATTAGTTCATATTTAACTTGATATAACTTTTCAGAAAATTGAAATAATACAAAATGTTATTACTACAAAATAGTAAATAATACTTAATGTTCTGTCACCATATTGTACATCCCCATTTGATTGAAAGGATGTACAATATGGTCACAGCAATTATTTTTCTATCCTCTTTCCTTAAACTTCAGTGAGACTACAGTACAGTGAAAGTAGAGTCATTTTTTTTTTTTTTTTTTTTTTTTTTACAGTAGTCTTTTTTTATTTTCTTCTTTTTTTGCTTTTAAATTTGCAGATTACTGTCAACTGTATCTGTGGAAATACAGTTTAAGTTCTGTTTGTGGTCTGAGAGATCCTGAAGCCTTTTAAATGATTTTATTTAAAGCTGCAGTCCATAACTTTTTTTGGTTAATAATTATCCAAAATCAAATCAATTTTTGAGCAAGTACATGCAGACAGTGTTCAAAACTATCTCCTTACCTTAGCCCGATTTACAACGGTACGCTTGTAATAATGTTTTATAGGTAGGTTTCCACAGGAATTTCGAGCTGTGCCGATGCACAACCCATGTAAAGATGATAATTCCGCAAATAACTGCAATTGCATGTTTCAAACAGAGATGGCGACAGAGGCAAAACTTACGGACTGCAGCTTTAAAGGAAAATGAGTAGCCTATAAAACACCTTTATTTTTCAAACAAATCTTTTTGATCTCTGATTTACTGTTCACTGCTATACATTCAATTCTACATTTCTTCTAAGGCTAAGCAGCTTTAGCTATGTTGCTAACATCCAGCTGTAAACATTCACCCACCTTTTTATTTTTCCTATATGCAGAGTAACAGTGCAGTCACTGCAAAGCTATCCATCTGAATAGTTCTTGCTGCGTGTTTCTTGACCCTGTTTAATTCTGTCTCTCTCTACACTTTCTTGGCCACATGGGATCACCCTTCCTGTGATTATTCAGCAATTAGTTGGCTGTCTTCATCGGCCACGCAATACTGAGCTAGAGACAGTTGCCTTATAGCCTATTCTTCATGTTCTCAGTAGGTTTCTGGTAATTATTTTTGAGTCTTCAGTTCAGTAGAGGAAAAAAAGATGTGTACTCAAAATGTATAGCTTTAAGGAAACCACAAATACAAGAGGGAAACTGGGTTTCTTATTGAAAAGAGCTGATATCAACAAAAGGTAATTAAGCAAATTATTTTTTGATTAATATTAAGTATTATAATAAGTACTTAGAATGAATTTAATCGGGAACTGGGATAAAAGAAAAATGGCATTTATCATAGTTTACGGATATTAAGTGGCATATCTGGTGATGCCATATGGTCTGGTTGAATCTTCTCAGCCTCTGGACATTGAGGGTAGTTTGGCATAACAGGTTTGTACCCTTTTGAATTCCTGATGCAGAGACAGACAGATGTATTACTTGGTGGGCTGCGAAGCATACGGTGCCAAGGAACCATTCTTAGTCTCACCAGAGAACTTTTGGATCTAACAGTAATTGCTAACTTCCCATTCTGGTCATCTGCTCCCATCCTGCAGACCATGAAAAACATGAAATACTATGAATTGGCAGAAAACTATTCCCTGTAATGCCACGTACACAGATACATTCTCAAAATGAATTCCCTGGCAAGCTAAGTAACCACTGAACCCAAATAATTTGAATTGTGGCAAACTATTAGAATAGATGGAATCCAGTGATATCATGGGAAATGTAAACATATCCATCAAATGAATGAAACAAATTAAACAACAGAGTGCCTTCTCATAGTGATAAAAGACTTGGCAAAAGCTGGGCTAAACACATCAAGTGACATATGAGTGTCATTTCATTTTATGCCATGCCAAGCATTGTCAACAACACTAAAAGCCATTTTATGATGTGCCTAAAAGGTACACACCTGCCCACAACTAAATGACACAACGTCGGGATTTTCAGACTAGAATTATGATCTAGGGACATAACAAAAAAATATAACAATTTCAACTCTACAGTGGCATGAAAATGTATGTGAACCCCTTGCAGAATCTGTGAAAATGAGAATTATTTTAATAAAATAAGAGGGATGATAAAAAAATGCATGTTATTTTTTGTTTAGTACTGTCCTGAGTAAAATATTTTACATAAAAGATGTTTGCATTTAGTTCACAAGACAAAACAATAGCTGAATTTATTCAAATAACCCCATTCATAAGTGTGTGAACCATTGATTCTCAATACTGTGTGTGGTTACCTGATGATCTACAACTGTTTTTTTTGTTTTGTGATGGTTGTTCATGAGTCTCTTGTTCGTTCTGAGCAGTTAAACTGAGCTCTGTTCTTCAGAAAATTCCTCCATGTCCTGCAGATTCATCAGTTTTCAAGCATTTTTGCATATTTGAACCCTTTCCAGCAGTGACTGTATGGTTTTGAGATTCATCTTTTCACACTGAAGACAACTGAGGGACTTAAAAAAGGTTCAAACATTCACTGATGCTCCAGAAGGAAACACGATGCATTAAGAGCCGAGGGGTGAAAACTTTTGATTTGAGGTAAATTTTACTTAATTTTTCTGCCGGGAAACATGCAAGTATCTTCTGTTGGTTCCGAAAGGCAGAACTAAATGAAAAACAATGTAATACAAACAATATTTAAACAAAATAAGAAAATCTGTGACATCTTCATCCTGTTCAAAAGTTTTCACCCCTCGGCTCTTAATGCATCTTGTTTCCTTCTGGAGCATCAGTGAATGTTTGAACCTTTTTTAATAGTTGAGTTTGAGTCCCTCAGTTGTCTTCAGTATGAAAACACGGATCTCAAAATCCTAGTCACTGCTGGAAAGGGTTCAAATATGCAAAAATGCTTGAAAACTGATGAATCTGCAGGAGCTGGAGGATTTTTCTGAAGAACAGACCTCAGTTTAACTGCTCAGGACAAACAAGAGACTCATGAACAACCATCACAAAACAAAACAAAACAGTCGTGGATCATCAGGTAACCACTATTGAGAATCAGTGGTTCACAAACTTATGAATGGGGTTATTTTTAATAAATTCAGCTATTCAGCAAATATCTGCCAATGGGGTTAGAAAAATAATCTTAAAGGGAAAACAAGATTATTTTTTGAACCCATTTGCAGATATTTTTTCTTGTTTCAAAGATACATTTTCTTTTTGTGTGTGTTGGTGTTTTGAAAAAAAAAAAAATAATAATAATAATAATGAAAATCATAAAAAAAGCATAACCTTTTGTCTCTCAAGTAAATGTGTCTTGATTAAAGAATGTTAGGTATTTGTACTGGAAAACAAGACAAAAATACAGAGGAAGAAATTGTTATATTTCAAATAATGTTCTTTTGAGCTTTCTATTCATCAAAGAATCCTTTTGTTTCCACAAAAATATAATTCAGTACAGCTTTGTTTGAGTTCTGAAGGATCATGTTACTGAAGAAGTGATGACATCACAGAAATAAATAACATTTAAAAATATATTAAAGTAGAACACAGTTCATTGTTTGTAATATTTCATACTATTATAATCTCCCTGTGAAAGTGCAGAAAAATATCCAAAAAGATGATCCTTTTTTGTTGTTCGTTCTTCTAGTAAAGCCACTATTCTAATCTCCCTGTGCAGTGTGTGGTCTTCAGATGCTGTGTGTACAGCACTAGAGTGCTTTCATCTTAAAGAGATTATGGTGGTAAGATTGTAATTTCACTCTGATACTATTGGTTGACTTTCCAGTTCCCCCTTTAAAGCAGTGTGAAGTTGACTTGAGACATTCTGGAAGGCAACCTTATTGGAATATCAGCCCTTGTTGAACACATGTGAGAGAAATCTCAGAATCCTGAAAGAGCACATTTCTCTGAGTGAAATGGCTCCCGCCTATACCATTTACTTCTCTGTCTGAAGTGGCAGTCTTGCTCCAAATCAGCTGTGAAATTGTATTTGAAAGACATTAAACTGGTACTGCTACACTATAGGAGTTTACTCACAGAGCCAAATCTTATTTCCAGTTGTATCCCGCTACTTCAGTGAGAACGGGTGTAATACTGAAGACACCAAGCAACCCACATGTATCAAAATCTTGCACTTAATTAACTCAGTCTACATATACTGTATATTTGCAAACCTTTGTATACTATACTATACTATACTATACTACACTATACCATACAGTGTTTCCCAACCTCTGTCACGACTGAGGGGTCTAAATATTTACGAGGGTTCACCTGTTACGCGCTGGTGTGGTAGAGATGAGTCGGTAACAGATATCCACAAAGTAGAGCGTTTATTCACAATAGTAGCGAGGATACACACATCAAACTAACATTCAGGACAGACAAGGAGTGCAGGGGGTGAGTGCATTATAAAGGGTGTGCTAATGAGAGAGTCCAGGTGCAGGTGATCCGTGAAGATGGGGAGATGACGAGGAAGTGGGTGCAGGTGTGGAGAACAGGAGGATCTTGGGAAATGGAGTCCAGGGGAACAAGGGATCTGTAACAGTACTCCCCCCTCCCGGTAGGCGCGACCTCGCGCCGTAGATGGAGACACCGGGAGGGGGGGGCGGGCGCCCTGGAGATCTCATGCAGGTGCAGGGAGAGGAGCGGACAGGAACGGAGGTCTCCAGGGCGGATCCATGAACCATGGCAGGTCTTGAGCCGTGGACAGCCATGGTGGGTCTGGAGCCGTGGGTAGCCATGGCGGGTTTGGAGCCGTGGGCAGCCATGGCGGGTCAGGTGCAGCGGGCTGCCATGGCGGGTCAGGTGCAGCGGGTTGCCATGGAGGGTCAGGTGCAGCGGGCTGCCACGGAGGGTCAGGTGCAGCGGGCTGCCACGGAGGGTCAGGTGCAGCGGGCTGCCACGGCGGGTCAGGTGCAGCGGGCTGCCATGGCGGGTCAGGTGCAGCGGGTTGCCACGGAGGGTCAGGTGCAGCGGGCTGCCACGGAGGGTCAGGTGCAGCGGGCTGCCACGGAGGGTCAGGTGCAGCGGGCTGCCACGGCGGGTCAGGTGCAGCGGGCTGCCATGGAGGGTCAGGTGCAGCGGGCTGCCATGGAGGGTCAGGAGCCCTGGTGGGCTCTGGCGCTTCCGAACCCCCGCCCAGGAGTTCCCCACCCACAGGTACCGGAACGGGTACTAGGCCCCCCCCCAAAAAATACATGGGGAATTTAAGGCAAGTCTTTAAAAGTCTGAGGAAGGGATTGTTTCTGTGGGCAGGAGTGGGCTTTAGGGCGGTGGAGCATGGAGAACTTGGCTCGGCGGCGGAGACTGGAGAACTTGGCTCGGCGGCGGAGACTGGAGAACTTGGCTCGGCGGCGGAGACTGGAGAACTTGGCTCGGCGGCGGAGACTGGAGAACTTGGCTCGGCGGCGGAGACTGGAGCGGCAGGCTCGGCGGCGGAGACTGGAGCGGCAGGCTCGGCGGCGGCGGCTGGAGCGGCAGGCTCGTAGGCGGCGGCTGGAGCTGAGGGCTCGTAGGCGGCGGCTGGAGCTGAGGGCTCGTAGGCGGCGGCTGGAGCTGAGGGCTCGTAGGCGGCGGCTGGAGCTGAGGGCTCGTAGGCGGCGGCTGGAGCTGAGGGCTCGTAGGCGGCGGCTGGAGCTGAGGGCTCGTAGGCGGCGGCTGGAGCTGAGGGCTCGTAGGCGGCGGCTGGAGCTGAGGGCTCGTAGGCGGCGGCTGGAGCTGAGGGCTCGTAGGCGGCGGCTGGAGCTGAGGGCTCGTGATAAAAGTCAATAAGCCAGTCCAGATCTGGCGGCTCGCACAGGGTTGGAGCGGGCTCTGGAGATACAGGAGCGGGCTCTGGAGATACAGGAGCGGGCTCTGGAGATACAGGAGCGGGCTCTGGAGAGACTGGAGCGGGCTCTGGAGAGACTGGAGCGGGCTCTGGAGAGACTGGAGCGGGCTCTGGAGAGACTGGAGCGGGCTCTGGAGAGACTGGAGCGGGCTCTGGAGAGACTGGAGCGGGCTCTGGAGAGACTGGAGAGACTGGTTCGCAGGAGACTGGAGAGCGCTCGCCCTTCTTCCTCTTCCTCCTTTTGGATGTACCGGGCCCAGAGGAGATTTGTGGGCCCGGCAGGACACAGGGGAAACATTCCCTGGAGGGGTATGTGGAGGAAGATGGAGCTTGACAAACTGGCCTGGCCACCTCTGTTTCGGGGGGAACTGGACGAGATGGACACATATCCTGAACCTCTTGGACCAAGAAATTGGAGCAATTTAAATACAAAACTAAATTTATAGCATCAGTTAAGGAAACATAATCGACAGGTTCTTCAAAACGGATAGTGTCCTCGTCCAGTCCATCCAAAAACAGGGCGATCAACCGAGCATCCGACCAGTTTGTCAAATAAGCCAACTCAACAAACTCCTCCACATACCTCTCCAGCGAACGTCCCACCTGGAAGATGCTGATGAGCTGGTCAGCCGCTGATGTCGGCGTGAGAGGCTGTGGGGGAGCTGGGGCCACAGGAATCAGAAATAACCCCATCTGTTGGCTTGTGGATATCCAGCGGTTTGGGTCTGTCCTTCTGTTACGCGCTGGTGTGGTAGAGATGAGTCGGTAACAGATATCCACAAAGTAGAGCGTTTATTCACAATAGTAGCGAGGATACACACATCAACACATCAAACTAACATTCAGGACAGACAAGGAGTGCAGGGGGTGAGTGCATTATAAAGGGTGTGCTAATGAGAGAGTCCAGGTGCAGGTGATCCGTGAAGATGGGGAGATGACGAGGAAGTGGGTGCAGGTGTGGAGAACAGGAGGATCTTGGGAAATGGAGTCCAGGGGAACAAGGGATCTGTAACATCACCAAGCTCACGCTAGTTTGAGTGTTACAAGTAGGGATGAAACGGTTACTGGTTTGACATGATAAACCACTATACAATTCTCTACGATTATCAGGATTTGAAAAACTCATGGTAAATACTGCCCAGCATTAAGTAAAGTTAGCGCTCACGCAGGTGCAGTATGCAGTGTAGCTTTTGTTTTGCGGGAAAACATCTTGGAAAGAAGTCAGAATTGCTGTTCCATAAGTGCCACCTACTGACAGTGAATGGAATTACATTTTCATTCAACCTGTCTGCGTTTTTTGTTTGTGAAAATCAGACCAGATTTTTATGCGCTGTTGCAAATTTGAACCGGTTGATGGAGTATAAAAATCTAAACAATTTGGGAAAGTTATCTAGAAATATTCATGGAGTTGATAAAATACCTATATTAATTTATCATGTTTAAAGGCTGAAATGTGAAGTTTATCATTTTATAAAACTTTTTTGTCAATACTTTATTTGAAAATGTAGTAGCCTACATATTAGTAGATAACAACATGTTGTAAGTCACCCAACCAGCACTCTAGTTAATTTAAAATCAGTCGTCATTGTTAATGTTATGTTAATGTAAACATTATTTTGTTATTTATGTAATATTAATGTATTATTTTAATATTAATATAATTATTTTGTGAATCACTCCTATACTATACTATACTATACTATACTATACTATACTATACTATACTATACTATACTATACTATACTATACTATACTATACTATACTATACTATACTATACTATAAGCAACATTCAATCAGATCAGAGGTCTGAAACAAACTGTTCTAAAATATAGAAATTACCTTTAAATCAGCCCTGACTCATCAGGCTTATGCATTTCCTGAGAGAGGGAGCAGAAAGAAACAAAAATAAATAAAACATCAGCAGTAGAACTTGTCTTTGAAATGAAACATCAAATGCATTAAGAAGTTCCCTGGCAAAGGCCAGCTGCGATGACTCAAATTAAATTGAATTGCCAAGTCAGTTGTACAGATAAAAGTTAAGATAAGGCAGTCGATTAAGAGCTTTAATAATGAGCTTGCCATTAATGATATTGGAGTCTACAAACATCAATCTGGATGAGTATCGTTTTTAGTCTTGAGCCATGCGCCATACAAGCTGTTCTAAAGCAGCTCAACAAAATCACAGTGAGATACATGTCATTTTGGGGAACAAAGGAACAATCTTTGGAATACTCAAGTACACACACACAGGTTTGTTTTTGTGAATTGTGGGGACATTCCATAGGCGTAATGGTTTTTATACTGTACAAACTGGATTTTTTTATCGCCCTACACCAACCCTATACCTAAATCTACCCATCACAGAAAACTGTGCATTTTCACTTTCTCAAAAAAACTAATTCTGTATGATTTATAAGCCTTTTGGAAAATGGGGACATGGGGTAATGTCCTCATAAGTCACCCTCTCCTTGTAATACCTATGTCATACCCATGTCATTATACAAATTTGTGTCCTGATATGTCACAAAAATGTGCGCAAACACACATATACACTGATCAGGCGTAACATTATGATCACCTTCCTAATATTGTGTTGGTCCCACTTTTGCTGCCAAAACAGCATTGACCCATCGAGGCATGGACTCCACTAGACTCCTGAAGGTGTGCTGTGGTATCTGGCACCAAGATGTTAGCAGCACATCCTTTAAGTCCTGTAAGTTGCGAAGTGGGGCCTTCATGGATCGGACTTGTTTGTTCAGCACATCCCACAGATGCTTGATTTGATTGAGATCTGGGGAATTTGGAGGCCATGTCAACTCGTTGTTGTGCTCCTCAAACCATTCCTGAACCATTTTTGCTTTGTGGCAGGGCGCCTTATCCTGCTGAAAGAGGCCACATCCACCAGAGAAAACCATTTCCATGAAAGGGTGTACGTGGTCTGCAACAATGCTTAGGTAGGTGGTGTGTGTCAAAGTAGCATCCACATGGATGGCAGGACCCAAGGTTTCCCAAGGAACATTGCCCAAAGTATCACACTGCCTCTGCCGGCTAGCCTTCTTCCCATAGTTCATCCTGGTGTCAAGTGTTCCCCAGTTAATTGACGCACCCGGCCATCTATGTGATGTAAAAGAAAACATGATTCATCAGACCAGGCCACCTTCTTCCATTGCTCCGTGGTCCAGTTCTGATGCTCACGTTTCCACTGTTGGTGCGTTCGGTGGTAGACAAGGGTCAGCATGGGCAGCCTGACTGGTCTTCAGCTATTCAGCCCCATACGCAACAAACTGCGATGCACAGTGTATTCTGTCACCTTTCTATCAGAACCAGCGCTAACTTCTTGAGCAATTTGAGCTGCAGTAGCTCGTCTGTTGGATCGGACCACACTGGCCAGCCTTCGCTCCCCATGTGCATCAATGAGCCTTGGCCCCCCATGACCCTGTCGCTGGTTCATCACTGTTCCTTCCTTGGAGCAATTTTGATAGATACTGACCACTGCAGACCGGGAACACCCCACAAAAGCTGCAGTTTTGGAGATGCTCTGACCCAGTCGCCTGGCCATCACAATTTGGCCCTTGTCAAACTCACTCAAATCCTTATGCTTGCCCATTTTTCCTGCTTCTAACACATCAACTTTGAGGACAAAATGTTCACTTGCTGCCTTATATATCCCACCCACTAACAGATGCTGTGATGAAGAGATAATCAGTGTTATACACTTCACCTGTCAGTGGTCATAATGTTATGCCTGATTGGTGTATACGAGTGTGTATAACATTACACATATTATAATCCTAAAAAAACGTATCATGGTTTCCACAAAAATATGAAGCAGGACAGCTGTTTTCCATTGTAATAATAATAAGAAATGTTTCTGGAGCACCAAATCAGCATATTATAATGATTTTTGAAGGGACACTAAAGAATGATGCTGAAAATTTGACTTAGAGACTTCTTTAAAAAACTCACATTTACACACTCTTATGTGTGAGGAAGAGATGGAAATTTAAGTCACTAAATACCAACCATTGAAAGTTTGACTGCAAAACTTTGCAAAATTAATTTCAGTTGTCACTTCACTGAAACAAGCATCCTTTGTGCCAAACACAAAATTCTCATCTGCAAAGTGTCAAATAACAGCCCTAGGCAGTTAGCGGTGAGTAAAAAGATTTTCAATACGACTTATGTGCCAATTCTGTTTCGAAAACTCAGATGACAATTCAGACAAGAATTAAATTACCGCTAGGTCATTCGCTTGGGAATTTTCTCCACAGACATTTCTGATTCACGCAGCAATAAAATCACAGACTAGTGCATACAAGTGCTGAATTACATTATGTCCCCATGTAAAACAATTACAGTCTGAATAAGGAATTTGATCTATGTCCATACTATATGTGCATAATAGTATCACTTAGATCTTGCTTACAATTTCCATATTCGTTTCATCAAAATGACACTTCAGCAATAGGCTGACCCAGACATAAAGCAAACAGAAGTCATATAAAGTTTGATCTCCTATTTCATTGTTATTTATTGCAGTTTTAGTGCTATATTTATTATATTCAATAAACAAACTATAACATAGGCTATATATAAAAAATTAATTCATAGTGCACACATAGACACTGCTGTATTTGCACAGGCAGACAGTCCATCAGAGTCTGTTTTAGTGTGATTGGGAGAAGCTTAGCTCCTGTTCTAGAAGCCTGACATAATGACACATTCATTTTTATGTTACAAATCCTCTTCCATCCTCAATCTAAAGGACACAGCAAGATATCAGTGCAAGCCATACACTGTATTTGGCAAATCATTTATTTATCGGTCATCAGATAGACTACATGTTTCTGACAGCTTTACTGTCAGGGGTGTACAATATAACCTTCTGATCAGTTCACTGCTCCTGAGATATGTGGATGAAAAGCAGATGGATAATATATTTATATTTTTTAGAAATAAACCGAGGAGCAAGTTCACTAAACCGAGTGCCATTTTTAAGCACAGTGTTTCCCTGCATCTTATTAATAAACCACCTACAATTTAAATGCTATACCTGCTAAATGTATTGCTAAAATAGCTCATCATTTTCAGCATAACATAATCTTAATGTTACCTTAATTTGTCATTTTAATTTGTTTAAAAAGTAATAAAAGTTGTTGATATTAATTTCAGCTAGAAACTGCAGTGGGTATGTTATTGAAATTTTGCAACAACACCCCTGAGGTCAGACTAGAACTGTGTGAGAGTCCATATGGTGGATTTGTTGTGGCAGGGAAATTAAGTTTGACCTGTGTGGTGCTGTTGGGTCATTGTCTTTTGGCTATGTCACATGTGCACCTCAAAGACCCCGGGTGCAAGCAAAGGAGAAGACAATAAACATTAGATGCTCATCATCGTGAGCTGCCAGCAGGGTTATGTTGACTCACCCTTCTTGATCTGAGCAGTAAGATGACTCTGATTCTGTCAAACAGATGAAAGGTAAAAAAAAAAAAACGAAGCTACCATCTCATTAACACATCACTACACTATATCAAAACATTTCAATTCAAATGACCAAAACACAACCAGCTTTGCATTTGCACTCCAGATAGTTGTAATAATGGACGAAACCTATAATTGTTTTGCATGAAGTGATGCAAATGGATTTTAAGTGACTCATTAATTGTGATGAGATAAAGCAAAGAGAATAGGAGATATGACAGGGTTTCTCTGTTCACATGACCTTGGAATTCAATTTAGTCTTCTTGCACATCAAAAATCCCTAGCACACCAATGAGATTCAAATTACTGTATTCAAAATGAGTGGCACATATTAAATGCGGCCAGACCAAGAGAGAGCAAATCAAGAGGAACTGATGAAAAAAAAAAATCTTCCTCTCAAAAGTTTTTTTTTTTTTTTTTTTTTTTTTGGAAAGCAGCGATTGATTTGCAAGAGGCATCCACTATATATAACTGCCCCTAGTTAGCAATTAAACTGTTTGCCAACAGACCTGTGTGATTTGATCAAAGGAGTTATGTTTACATGCTTAAATGACTCATCTGATTTGAGCCCAAGCATGCTCCTTAAATGCATCTCCTTAATGCATTTGCTCTAAAAATCAAGAGCACTTTTTGTCATCCTCAAAGAGAATTAATCCACTGAGGTTTTCACAGGTGAGTTAATAAGATGGGAGTGCCTCAAAGAAAGCTACAGATTCTAGAGTGTCACAGTTAGTTAGGAAAGCAATATTTTGTGGGCAACTGGGACAGGCATATTAATTGTCTCCAATATATGTTTGCCAGCTGCAATTAGGAATTGGTGTACATTAGGAAATAAATTCATACGTTTGGTTAGCACTGTAACACTCTCCATCCCATTTCTGCTTCAGGTTCCTGACTGTGGACTCAGAGAGAAGACTTTTTTAAATGGAGAGTTCACCCCAGAATTTAAATTCTGTTATTTACTCATTCTTTTATTGAGCTTTAATAAATTATAAAACTAACAACGGGTAAATTTTAAGTAATTTATCTCAACAGTAGAATGTGGCACTAGGTCAGGTCAAGTCAACTTTATTTATAGCACTTTATACAATACAGATGGTTTCAAAGCAGCTTTACAGGGATAAACAAGAAAATAATGATACAGTGATGCAAAGCAGCTGTAAGGCAGCTCTAAAAAAAAAAAAAACAGTGTCTTTGTTCAGTTGAGCTCAGTTTAGTAACCGTTCAATAACTGTGTAAAGATCATCAAATATGAAATGAGTTCAGTTTAGCTATAAAGCAGCTCTGCATCAAACAGTGATGTCATCATGCAGCTCAGTTCAGTTCTCATCCAATAGAGTCAGAACAGACAAATCAATAATATTGATGAATATTATGTGTCTCCCAACTAAGCAAGCCAGAGGCGACAGAGGCAAGAAACCCAAACTCCATTGGAGACAGAAATGGAGAGGAAAAAAAAAGAAAGAAAAAAGAAATTGGGAAAAAACAGGCTTTGTTGGGGGACCAGTCCTCCTCTGGCCAAACAAACCAACACGGTGTGGTTTAAAGGTGCCCTATAATTAAAAATTAAATTTATCTTGGCATAGTTAAATAACAAGAGTTCAGTACATGGAAATGACATACAGTGAGTCTCAAACTCCATTGTTTCCTCCTTCTTATATAAATCTCATTTGTTTAAAAGACCTCCGAAGAACAGGCGAATTTCAACATAACACCGATTGTTACGTAACAGTTGGGGTGTACACCCCAATATTTGCATATGCCAGCCCATGGATGAGGCATTACACAAGAACAGCCAGTATTAACGTCTGGATCTGTGCACAACTGAATCATCAGACTAGGTAAGCAAGCAAGGACAACAGCGAAAAATGGCAGATGGAGCGATAATAACTGACATGATGCACAGACACAACTTTATTCTTTATAAATCTCTCCAACAGTGTGTAATGTTAGCTTTAGCCATGGAGCAAAACCTCAAACTCATTCAGAATCGGGGGCGGAGAGCGCGAGTGTTTAAAGGGGCCTGAATCGCCGCATTTCTAATTATGCCCCAAAATAGGAAAAAAATCTATGGGGTATTTTGAGTTGAAACTTCACAGACACATTCAGGGGACACCTTAGACTTATATTACATCTTGTAAAAAAAAGTTCGATGGCACCTTTAATTCCAGGCTGTATCACAAGTCAGATTTTGAATAGGTATCATTCAGTATATTTTATCCATCCAAGGTCATGGGTTACAATTTAAGTCATTTCTGATAAAAGTGTCTGCCAAATGTATACGTGTAAAAGTAAAGGGACAGTCTTGACATCTGTGAGTTGGATATTTTCAAATGAATCTGTTGATCTAGTTCACAAAACCAGTGAATGATCAGTTTAAAATCAGACTGAACCAGTTGTCAAATTCCACTCACAAATCTGGTTGCAGAAGTTAACAGCTCACTGAAATGAAATTCTGGTCTGTTTCTCACAAAAAGGTTCTTATCTTACGACTTCAGAAGACTTGAAATATAGTGCATGAGTCGTACGGGCCACTTTCATCATGCCTTATGTTGCTTGTGTGTCCTTTTTAAAGCTCAAAATAAAGAAAAAATCATATTTTATGTTCTATAGAAAAAAGTCATACTCTTTTGGAGTAACAAGGCTGGATAAATGATCGAATTTGCATTATTTTATTTTATTTTTTAATGTGAGCTATTCCTTGAAATCTATGTGTAAATCAAACACATTTGGTTTCCTCCTGATAAGCAATATTCTGAAATCAAGAGTATAATTGAAGGAATAAAAGACAAAAATGCATGGAGCATAAAGAGCAGTTGCAAGTTCAGGTTTTTGTCATGCACCTCACTGGACTGCTAGTCACACCGTGAAGAAGATTAAAATGTCTAGGAAATGAGGCTCAACTATTGGCATGATTAATGTCCATGAAGTATAATTAAAGACTTTTAGTTAATTCCCTTGTCTTCTGACACTTTAACCAGTTTTAATCATCCCCACTGACTGGTCATGCATAATTGCAGAACCTCTACAGACCGACAAACTATTAACTCCATAAAATATGGAGTTAATAGTTTGCAGCATGTGTCTGTGAATGTGCTTCAATACAATGACCTCTGTAGTGCTTCCGGTGTTTGGTGTATAAGGTTCATTCATGCTGCAAAACTAATATGTATCTGATTATTAGTGCCAGCATGTCTTTCTCTAAGTTAATTATGTTACTTTCAAATTTTTTCTGTGTTGAAATGTGCCATTGTTTCCTTTACTGCAGAAACTGTGGTTTAATTTTCAGTTTGAAATCAGCAAGGAACAACTTTTGCATTATAAATGGCATTCTCCTTGTCCTTCCTCTTTGTTCTACTTTTCTGTTTTCCTTTGTTGGGAAGTGTGTGTGTGTGTGTGTGTGTGTGTGTGTGTGTGTGTGTGTGTGTGTGTGTGTGTGTGTGTGTGTGTGTGTGTGTGTGTGTGTGTGTGTGTGTGTGTGTGTGTGTCTGTGTGTGTGTCTGTGTGTGTGTGTGTCTGTGTCTGTGTGTGTGTGTGTGTGTGTGTCTGTGTGTCTGTGTGTCTGTGTGTCTGTGTGTGTCTGTGTCTTCTTTCCAGGAAGAAGACGATTGGTTCCTGCAATCTAATTGGTGCCACGCCCTGCCTGGTCAGCTGAATCCTTCCTGCCTATAAAGTCTCCACCATCACTTCCTGGTTTAGCTTTTTTTGCTCACTTGCTGTGTTTGCTTCCTGGATACAAACTGTGTTAAGTTAGACTGAGAGTCTGTGTATGTTTAGTTGTGTGGTTGCTTGTGAGAAGTCAACTGTTATCTGTTAGTTTGCTCTGCCATTTGTTCGTAATACTGACCACCGCCTGTTATTTGACCTTGATTCTGGAATGCCCCTGTTTGGACTGGTTTGCTAACTCTGTAAATAATTGTATATAGGAACACTTTGGGGAGGTAGGGAGACCAACGCCATTTTTGTTTGAACTTTTTGATTGTTTATTGGATAGGGAGTTAGGATAAGTGTTGTATTTTATTTCATTTTTCTTTTGTGTATTAGGGAATTTAGAGGGTTGAAAACTAGTTGCTTTCTGTTTATTTTGGCCTTGTCGGCTGCTGAAGTTAAAGTACCCCCAAATCGTGCTGATTAAATCTTTGTGCTCATTAAAATACTGTTCATTCTTTTCCCAAATTCGCTGTGTCCGTGTACTCTTTCATGTGGTTCCCTTACCCCTAGACGGGGTGTAACACTCCTGTATAATTTTTTTTACTTCTTTCACATAAAGAAATCATTCCTTATAGAACCTATACCTATATGAAGCATTGTTTAATAGTAATGGAAGCAAGTGGACATAGGACACATGCTAGGAAATACAGAGAGCAATCTACACTGCGTCACTTCTCCAGCTGGGAGATATGATCACATAAAAAGTGTTTAGGTTATTTAATTGCATTTTGTTCACTGCTTTAAGGCTTTCAATGACCCCCTTCAGAGACCCACATATTGTTAATGACTGCCTGTTCTGTTCCTGATGACGTTCACTGCTGGAATTACATAACATTTTATTTTTCATATTACATAACGTTTTTCCAGCTCCTCACATTTCTCAGAAGTTATCATTATTGGTGTCAGAAAGTTAAATGTATTTGTAATAATCTTGGCTGAAGGGCTCATTCAGAGTTCATTGTATAACTGAGAGCTGATTAAGTATAATTACTTTTTCACTGGAATGGCAAAGTTAAACTATTGCAGCGATTGTTTGAGATGATAAGCAAACATGCAGTATACAAGTATATGGTCAATTTGTCAGTGTCATATTTGTGAGGGGCCAGCAAATTTCAAGGGTAACAATGGAATGTCTGTTGTGATTTACACTTTGTACTTGCATATGAAGTTTTAATAAATATATAATTAATAATTAATAATTAATAAAATGTTAATAAATATATTTATTTAAAAAAAACAAAACTTTTTTTGTAGTTTATTGTATTGTTTATTGTTTATATGTCATCTTAGTTCCCTTAATGTGAAACCACACAACTACTTCTTATTAAGATGTTGAATGGAAACATATTGTATAATTAGACAAAAATTTACTTTTATTTTATGATCTACTATAGAATTTAGTACCAGACACTCTGGCAGAGATGGAATAAACATATGTATGCCAAAGTGACAAACTCTCCATTTTTTAGAATGGGTTTTCAGCAAGGACAAGTGGTTATCACCAGTTGTGAACTGAAAAAAAATAAAAATAAAAATAAAAAAATAAGTAATATTTTGTCATTATTTAGTTTCTTTCTCTCTAATAATGAGATATGAAAAAAGAAAAGAAAAAAAAGCAATACGTTTGAGACTTGAAATTTCTTAATAATGAGCTGAGGTTTGCCAAAACTTCTTTTCATGTCTATCAGCCCAAAACAGCTCTAGATTATTTTTACCCACCATGGATAGTCTATTTTACCCTCTCATTTCACAAATCATCTGAAAATTACTAGCAAAGGATGAAAAATAGCTTAGATTGTTTTGAACTAATTGAAGTACACTCTTAAAAAAAAAATAAATAAATAAAGTGCCATATAGCACTAAAATTGGTTCTTGGCTCATAATCATAGGGGAACCACTTTTGGTGCTATGTAGAACCATATCTTTAAAGGTGCTCTACAGCACCTTTGTCAAATGGTGCTATGTAGAACCCAACAAAAAATGGTTCTTTGGCTCGTAAAGATCAAAAAATATATCTCCCAATATGTCATCCCAAAAAAAAAACAGTGAAGAACTGCTAAAGAACCACTGAAGCACCAAGATTTGGTGCTATACAGCACTTAAAGTGGTTCCCTTATGATTACAAGCCAAAGAACCACTTTTACTACTATATAGCACCATTTTTTTTAGAGTGCAGTGCTGTGACACTTTGTTAATTGTTAAACATTGTTAATCAGTCCCTATAGCAATTCATTTTTCTACTTACAAGTCAGCAATTGAAAAAACAATCTTGATTCCTCTGTGCTCAGTAATGACCTGTCTTTAATCTTCCATTCTTGCCAAAATAATTGAAAAGAACCCAAAAAAAAAAAAAAAAGCTAGTGTTTAGTGAGTAAACACTAAAGTAGACCATTTTTTGCACTTGCTTGTGAATGTATATAGTTTTAAAATTTTAAGGGCACCTTCTACAAGATATAAGTCTCTGGGGTCCCCAGCATGTGTCTGTGAAGTTTTAGCTCAAAATACCCCACACATCATTTATTATAGCTTGTCAAATTTGCCCCTATTTGCCCCTTTTTTGTTTGTGTTCCTTTAATTGCAAATGAGCTGCTGCTCACGGCCCACTTTCTAGAAGAGTGCGGAGCTTTAACAGCTCATGCTTCGGTTGCTGGAAAATCTCACACACAGCCAAAATGATGATTGTCAGTAACGGTGTTCAGCCTTACATTGTTCAAACTGGAGTCAGACACTGATGGAGAGTCTCAGGAAGAAGTTACAACTTATAGAATGCATCTGGACATTTCTGAATGGAGTGGATAAATTTATGTAGTTGCTGTGGAGTTGATTCAACTCATCGACTAACATGTGACATCATGTTAATCTTTTGTGAAAATCCAGCATTGAAATGACCCTCGTTTGTGAAGCAGTCCAGCCTAAAAAGACACCATGGTAACAACACTCTACTTCTCCTCTCTAAAACAGCCCAACATGGCCTCGCCCCCTTTGTTGCATGTTCTTGGGGGCAGGGTTTATGTAAATTTTAGAGGAAGCTCATTGTAGACATTTGTTAGTCCTTAAACAGAATTTTTTAAAAGAAAATATCTCCCTTTGCATTGAACTTTGAGCGCTGTATCTTTGCAGATGTTGTTTTTGCTCAAACAGCAGCATTACACATGAACTAAAGTTATAATAATCCACCACCCCTTTAAATATTTCAATATCATAAATGAAAACTGTCCCTATGCAGTAAATTACACACTTTAAACATCTTTAAATCCACCTCCATAATATAGGACAATCTGCTTGTCCAGTAGACAAGAGGAGCCTTTCCAGGTTGCGTGACACCTTTGTCCGATATTCGTAGAGGATCCAATGTAGGATTGCATGCATGAGCTTTGCCAAGGAACAGACAGAAAGTCATTATTCACTTCCCAAAACTCACATTTTCACCTCTACTAGAGCTCAAAAAACCCATTCACACTTGTGATCAATTCAAACATGATACATTTAGATGTGTTGCATCAGGTCAAAGCCTATTTCATCAATATCAAAGTAAAATATAAAAAAAGGGAAAAACAAACAAAAAATGCTATATATTAGTTAAATTAGGTACACTGTCTGAGAAAGAGTTATACATAGGTGTGCTGTGTCTGACAAAACAAACAAGCTTGCTAACAAAGTGTCAGGAATGAAGAATCCAACAGAAGCTTGGCTCAGCACCCTCTTATCCTGTTGGAAACAGGCTAAAGCAGCAAGGCTGGCTATTATCTGGTTGAAAAATGAGAACTCATTGACCAGAACTACAGGCAGTGTATCTGCCATTTCTGTCACACAGTAAGGTGCTGCTCAGAGCAATGGAAAATATTTGTATTCTAAAAGGCACAAAGCACAGAAACCATAACAAGTGGTTATTTGCTCCTGCACTGGTAAATAAACATTTTTATTTTGGTTTAGACAGCTGACTATTGGAAATATGAGCATAAAGATACATGCCTCAACCCTGTATCACCAGGAACACCACGGGCACTTCTAAGGTCAGTGGATATCTGAGGCTTCAACCAGGCATCTGTTTCTGAGCCCATCCTTTGAAGTTTTCCACTTTAAAATAAATCTGCTACATCTGCAAAAAAGTCATTTTATCAAGTAAATCTTAATATTACTGGAGCTGCTAAGTCTAACAAATTCTCACTAACATTCATCTCAGCTTTAAATGTACCCGAATGTCAGAAGTTGAGAGTTTGTATTGTGGTATATTAAGGAGACTTTTTTTAGTCCATGTGAGTCAAGGTTATGTATTTGCTAGTGTACAGCTTATAAAAAAAAAAAAAAAAAATTACAAAATATTATGAATACCTTTGTATAAATTATAAAATGAATAAGTTTTTTTCTTGAGCATCATTTCTAACGATTCATATGAGACTGAAGGCTAGAGTAATAGCTGCTGAAAATTCAGCATTGCCATAACAAAAAAAAAAAAAAAAAAAAAAAAAAAAAATTCAATGCACCAATTTTTACTGTATTTTTGATCACTATTTGATCACTATACTGTATTTTTGAACTTTTCCGAAAATATACCAACGCTAAACTTTTGCACAGTAGTTTACAGCATTTAACAATGAGTCTTTCTCTTCCTTGTATTGCTCAGGGGTACACAGGGTATACACAGGGGTTTGTCCAATCAGTTACTTTGTATAATCTCCCTACACCTGCACCTAGCTATCAAGTATCAAAATATGGTTCAATTAAAATAAAATAGGTGACAAGCCCTTTAATATGTAGTCTCAAGTCTCTGTGAAAACACTCTCATGCTGCGTCCCAATTCGCCTACATATACTACGCCCTAAAAATAGTACTCTTTTTGTGAAGAAAAAGTACATACTTTAGAGTGTGTAGCAGAAGAGTAGACAAGCTTTGGGACATACTATCACGTCATAAAATATGACGTATTCTTAACGATTGCTCTCTGTCGCTTAGTTACACGCATCCTGTCACTGTAAAATGGCATGTCAACTATCTTGTCACAGTTAACATCCTCCACATTTAATTTAATTTCCTACCGTATAGAAGAGAAATGCAGTAGCACGTTGACATTTAAAAGTAATGGGATAGCAAAGGGATCTTTATAAAAGTTGTTGCAGATGAAACAAATTGTGAATAAAAAAGGAATGCAATAATTTACAAATCTCATAAACTTATATTTCATTCACAATAGAATATAGATAACATATCAAATGTTTAAAGTGAGACATTTTGAAATGTCATGCCAAATATTGGCTCATTTTGGATTTCATGAGAGCTACACATTCCAAAAAAGTTGGGACAGGTAGCAATAAGAGTCCGGAAAAGTTAAATGTACATATAAGGAACAGCTGGAGGACCAATTTGCAACTTATTAGGTCAATTGGCAACATGATTGGGTATAAAAAGAGCCTCTCAGAGTGGCAGTGTCTCTCAGAAGTCAAGATGGGCAGAGGATCACCAATTCCCTCAATGCTGCGGCGAAAAATAGTGGAGCAATATCAGAAAGGAGTTTCTCAGAGAAAAATTGCAAAGAGTTTGAAGTTATCGTCATCTACAGTGCATAATGTCATCCAAAGATTCAGAGAATCTGGAACAATCTCTGTGCGTAAGGATCAAGGCCGGAAAACCATACTGGATGCCCATGATCTTTGGGCCCTTAGACGGCACTGCATCACATACAGGAATGCTACTGTAATGGAAATCACAACATGGGCTCAGGAATACTTCCAGAAAACATTGTCGGTGAACACAATCCACTGTGCCATTTGCCGTTGCCGGCTAAAACTCTATAGGTCAAAAAAGAAGCCATATCTAAACACTGTGGCAAAGTGGAAAACTGTTCTGTGGTCAGACTAATCAAAATTTGAAGTTCTTTTTGGAAAACTGGGACGCCATGTCATCCGGACTAAAGAGGACAAGGACAGCCCAAGTTGTTATCAGCGCTCAGTTCAGAAGCCTGCATCTCTGATGGTATGGGGTTGCATGAGTGCGTGTGGCATGGGCAGCTTACACATCTGGAAAGGCACCATCAATGCTGAAAGGTATATCCAAGTTCTAGAACAACATATGCTCCCATCCAGACATCATCTCTTTCAGGGAAGACCTTGCATTTTCCAACATGACAACGCCAGACCACATACTGCATCAATTACAACATCATGGCTGCGTAGAAGAAGGATCCGGGTACTGAAATGGCCAGCCTGCAGTCCAGATCTTTCACCCATAGAAAACATTTGGCGCATCATAATGAGGAAGATGCGACAAAGAAGACCTAAGACAGTTGAGCAACTAAAACCCCATATTAGACAAGAATGGGACAACATTCCTATTCCTAAACTTGAGCAACTTGTCTCCTCGGTCCCCAGACGTTTGCAGACTGTCATAAAAAGAAGAGGGGATTCCACACAGTTGTAAACATGGCCTTGTCTCAACTTTTTTGAGATGTGTTGATGCCATGAAATTTAAAATCAACTTATTTTTCTCTTAAAATTATATAGTTTCTCAGTTTAAACATTTGATATGTCATCTATGTTGTATTCTGAATAAAATATTGAAATTTGAAACTTCCACATCATTGCATTATGTTTTTATTCACAATTTGTACAGTGTCCCAACTTTTTTCTGATTGGCTGATAGCCATGCGATATTTCAGTGATAACAGCACTCCTACTGCCTTTTCACCGTTTGTATCACTCCGCTTGAAGTGACCGTCATGGCGGCCGATCAAATCAACCGTAATTTTTACAAATACTACTTCTTGTACCACGAACTGTAGTTTTAATAGTTTTTAGGCAAGAATGTAGTTGTTTAGACCTGAAATATGTGACTCATATTTAATAACAGCGCCTATTTTACAGTTTGTTTTGACGTTTTCTGAGATGCGATCTCGAGTGTGTCAGCGGCCGTTCAGTGCTTCTGGTTCAACTGACAACTTGAGTTTTGAAACGTTCCTTCGTTACTACTTCTGAAATGACATTTTAGAATTAGTAACGGAGGCTTGGTCCAACTGACAACCTGAGATTTGAATCCATGTCGGAAAGAAGTAGTGCTGCACAAAAGAGGGTTTTAAAGACACTCCGTTGTTGTTCCTATTTATTTACACACTCGTGCCGTCGAACTGTTGTATAAACGCAATATCACACTCGTAGCCGTGCGATATGGCTGTATATCAGCACGCTGTGATTACCTACGGCACTCGGTGCCATATCAGCCATATCGCACGGCTACTCGTGTGATATTGCTCATATATATATATATATATATATATATATATATATATTAGGGCTGACCGATATATCGCATGCGATTGTCACGCGCATTTCATCAGTAAAGCCGGTTCCCTGATTACCGCTAAATCGCCATCACCTGCTTTCAAATGAAGCGGCATTTAATAGACAGAGCCGTAGTTCACTGACAAGCCATGCAATATTGCGTTCATTATCGAAGGCGATTCATCTGCCATACTTCTCTACTTAACCGTTGGTCACACACATATTGCATGTTTTGTATATTTTTGAACACTTTTTACTAGTCACTTTTTAGTCAGTCTCCTGTGAGTTGCCATGATTGATATTTCAAATTCAGTTTGTTATCTGTTATTTGTGTGTTGTAGTTGCAGAATGAAAAGAAGTACGTACACCTTCTAAACTGACAAAGCTTTATCTGAATTGTTAAAAGTATCTTTTTTTTTCATTATCTGAAGAAAAGGTGAATTGTGTGTGAAAACCAACCACCATGCCTATTTATAGCAGCATTGGTTTAGAATCTTTTTTTAACCCACTTTACTGTCTGCTAAATAAAAATCTAATCAAAAGTGTAATCACGTAGAAAAGCAATATCAAATCTCTCCTCAATAAGCTGCCTTATTTAAGGTACATTATCATTCACGTAATGGTGTGGGACGAGTTATGATTTGAGTAGAAAAACAAGAAGAATAAGCATAAGCAATAACAATAGCAATGCTTGCCTTAGCAAACACTGCTAATTAACATATCTAAGCTGCGAATGAGCTCAGCTGTGGTAAGTAGGCTGTATCTGTTTATACCGTGTTGTGCTTTCAAATTCAATTTGTGTGCATGTGTGTACTGAAAATATCATTACATTTAGAACACAACAAATCCAGTATCTCTGTTTCTCTAGCTTACACAATTATATGTACATACAGGACAAAAAAGGTAACATTTTATATGAGTGCTCGGTAACACTTTAGATTACAGCCCGGAAAGTACTGCGTAATTACAACAAATTTACAGCGTAACTTTCAATAATTATAGTGTAACTATACAGTAAGTATGTGTAAGTATAGGGGAACAATATGTAAAGTATTGGGAATAAAGGGGTAACAACCAGGAAAAATAACAAATTATTCATACTTTTAATATTTTATAACTACGGGGTACGTATGACATAACTAAGGGGTAAATATGACATTACGGGCCGTAAATTAAAGTGGAGCTTGTTACACTCTTGTTTCATGTAGT
Source organism: Chanodichthys erythropterus (assembly GCF_024489055.1). Classification (NCBI taxonomy): domain Eukaryota; kingdom Metazoa; phylum Chordata; class Actinopteri; order Cypriniformes; family Xenocyprididae; genus Chanodichthys; species Chanodichthys erythropterus. The sequence goes on from NC_090241.1 coordinate 23,601,446, forward strand.
TACAGGGTAAGTAATTAATAAAAATAAATAAATAAATAAAAACGCAAACAGTCATATCACTTGGAAAACTTTATTTGAAAAACAACTTATTTCAAAACAGATTTAAAGTTACAACACTTCTTATTTGTTTCTCTTGCTTGGCTTCCTCCTCCTCTTGTTCCTCTTTTTCTTTCTTTCCGATGAATCCTAAGAGGGAATCCCATTTGCTATTCTGTATTTAAAAAATACAGAACACCCGGAAATGTGCTCACCGTTTACTCATCTTTTACCCTCATGCCATCTGAGATGACTTTCCTTCTCAAGATGAACACAAAAAGGATTTTAGGAAAAAAATAAATCATCTGGGAACGCTTTATAATGCAAGCTCGCGTGTTACTAAAAGTCGAAGCATCAAACAGCACAAACAGCAATAATTACAGTAATCCATACGACCCTAATGGATGAATCAATGTCTTCTGAAGTGAAATGATACGTATTTGTAAGAAAAATACCAAATATTTGAATATTTTTAAAACTTTCGACCAGCTGTCTTCTGCGCGTGCATGCGAGGGTTGAGAGTTCATGCTTGACATAACTTGAAGCGTGACGTAGGCGTGCCGAGAAACTCGCGCAGATGTTGGATGACGTCAGTTTTTTTTTTTTTAATTATTTTTTTAGTAATGCTCACAACAAAATACACAGAATAACAGATAATGAAAATGAGAAACAAACAAGACAGAATAACAGAGACGGCAGTTCTCGCGCGAGTTTCACACGAATCTCCCGCACGAACGTCATGAAAGCTTCACGTTGCTCATTTCAATGTGCTTCATCGAACGCGAAGTCGACTCTCATGCAGGCGCTGATGACAGTTGGTCGGAAGCGAAAAGATGAATAGCCTAAAGCATGAGAAAATTTCAGGGTGTTCTGTATTTTCTTATAATACAGAATAGCAATGGGATTCCTTCTTAAGATTCATCAGCTGAGAAACAACAGCAGGTGGAAGCCAAGCGAGAAACAACAACAACCAAAAAACGGAAAAAACTTGTTACTTTCTGTCAGTACTTTAGAGTTTGAAATGAAAATTTGATTTAAAAAAATGAATAATAAGTGTTGTAGACCTGTTTTTAATAAAGTTGTTTTTCAAATAAAGGTTTTGGAGTCAGTGATATCAGATTGTTTGCATTTTATTAATTACTTACCCTGTATGAAATAAGATTGTAACAAGCTCCACTTTAATTTACAGCCTGTAATGTCATATTTACCCTGTAACTACATGAAATAAGAAGGTAACAAGCACCACTTTAATTTACGGCCCGTAATGTCATACTTACCCCTTAGTTATATGTCATAAGTACCCCTTAGATATAAAATATTTACAGTATAAATAATTTGTTATTTTCCTGGTTGTTACCCCTTTATTCCAAATACTTTACATATTGTTCCCCTATACTTACACATACTGTATAGTTACACTATAATTATTGAAAGTTATGCTGTAAATTCGTTGTAATTACGCAGTACTTTCCGGGCTGTAATCTAAAGCGTTACCGAGTGCTCTAATAGTATTAATGCATGTTTAAATAATCTTGAGTTAATGTATGACTCATGAAGGACTAATTGCATACATAAGTCACTCACATACCTGTAAATGGAGAAAAGTTGTTGTTTCGGCTACTTTGATGCGTGTATGGTGTGGGAATGGCATAGGTTAGTTGTCACAACGAGCGAGAAAGGTTGAAACAACAGAGGAGAGTCTGCTGGCAAAAAGAGAATGTGACAGAACTTGTAATAAAACATGAATCAACATTGGTTTTTATCACTCAACAGGTAAGATATTTTATTGAACAAATAAATTACCATATGTAGCTCTCTAGCAGAGTTCTTTGTAAAGCATTGTGAAGGGTCGTATTCTGCACAGTCACACCAAATCATAACCAAAACAATGTTATTCTGCAAAATGCATGCAGTTTTGTTTTTTTAACCGCAAGAGGGCCAAAAGTTACATAGTGCACCTTTACATGTTAAAAGACTACAATTAGCATGAAAGGTATTGCAACAGTTTCAACTGTTCTACACTTTCTGAAGAATGTCATTAGGATTGGACATGTTTTTGAGACTTTGACCTACAATATGTTCTGGGATGTCCTACCACTTTAATTGATGTTTTGTCAATAGCTGATTGCTGGGTTACAGAGTACTTCTTGCAGATTGTCACAAGCCTTCACTTCACCATATGGACTGATATCCGCACAGCAAAATCTGTAGGTCACAAAAATCTCAGTCTATATAAGGGCACAAGAGTTTCTCAGCCACTGGCTTATTAATGAGAATACTTTCCACTCCTCCACTAGATTTAGTCTACTCTCAGAGGAAATAACTCATGTGGCTAGGGATTTTTTCAGTGATTTATATACTAGAGAGAGCCAATTAGCAGAAAACAAAGCATGGCATTATGGTCTACATGACAAAAGGAGGGCAAAGGTGTTCGGTGGCCAGCTTGACTGTTAGAGTAACTGATGGTTCCATCGATCAAGAGTGGATCTTTATGTTTGACTGATTCATACTGTCATGGTAGCTGCCACCAGCTCTGAGGCAGGAACTGGGTCATGAGAACTCTTTAATAGGCAAAGCTGTGGTGGGTCTCATTTAAATTTGCCTTGGGCAGGAACTAATTGAGCATGTTCTTTTTTCTTGCGTATTTCCATTTAAATTTAAACCTTAGAAAATTAGATGATTTAGATAAATGCACAAACAATGATTAACCCGCAAATGTAATGCAACTCGTACCCACAACAACCAAGACAAACCCTGGCTTTTTGTTTCTGCATTAATCAGTTAGATTGAGCATCCACCATCATTAGACATCAGCGCCATGATGCTGATTATTCTGATTTCAGTGTAATTACAAATGTCTGGGGAGGACTGAACACTCAAGCTATTTCATCAAAAAAATTAAAATTCTGCATTGATGTTCAAAAACCCATATGACATTTTGCATGGAACTTAAAAAGAGAAATTTTAAAGAATGTACTGGTCATGCTTTTCCATTTTGTCTGATTCGTAATTGATTTATTCACAAACTTTGTAAACTGTATCAATTTATTAAAAAACAAAACATTCATTAATTTATTCATTCAAGAAAGTTATGTTGGCTTTTTAAATAAACGACTTGTCCTTTTTAAATAAATTCTTCCTTTAATGAGTCTTAATGTGGATTCCTCTTTTTTATTTGTCCTTTGGTGTATATTTAAGGGTATTTACTGTGTCGCTGACATGGAGCATTGTCTGTTTGGGAGCAATTAATGCTTTAGTGTTGTTCACAGTTTTTCCCCTCTTGCTTGTGTATGATTGCAGAAAGGTCAGCAGAGCCATTTTATGAGCTTGTTCTTCCATTACTCATTTGAATGCTGCAGTTTGACACTGAATGTCCCTCAGAGCCCCTGGGAGCTCCATATACTACACAGAGACTCACAGATGGAGGCTTGTGGAGAGACGAGAGATTCTAGGAACATGTGTTGCTAGTAAAAGCGAATTGCTGGTACGTGTAAGTGACTTTTGATTATTTTCAGCGGATGCACTCATGCATCATCTGTCTTGAGCACTTTGATCAGATAGTTGTTAAAGGTATACACAGTTTCATTTCCAAATAGATACGGAAATGGTTTTCCCTGCATGTGGAACAATACAAGGCTTGAAAATATAATCTGTTATTATGCACTCAATATGAAACTACAAATTGGAAAAACGGTTGGATGCAGACCCATTAATGTGGTTAGCCTACTGTACAGGTCTCATAGACTTGTTTTCCAGGGCATTTGAATCATGGTATGTGTTGATTTGTCCTCATTATCACTTTATCAGTCTAATTTACACCTTAACAGCAGTGCCCTGCCAGCACAACAGCTGGAGATGTTGCACATTTGTTTTACAGAGAACTGAATTTTTTTTACAGAACTATGCTGACTGATTATTCACTGATTATTTATTTTATTTTAACTTAACTAAACACCAACGGTAAAAATAATAGTATAAAAAATGTATTAATTTATTCAGAAATGCATTAAAATTCTATTCATACATACACTGGCTTACATTTCTCTTCTATTTTGAGATTCATGAAGTCAGTTGGCATATTTTATTTTAACACTTTACAATAATTAATTTGTTAACATTAGTTAACGGACTAACAACTAACAACAGTTCTACAGCATTTATTAATCTCAGTTAATGTAAATTTCTACATTTACTAATACATTTTTTTAAATCAAAAGTTGTATCTGTTAACATTTAATGCACTAACTAACATGAACAAACAAAAAACAATTGTATTTTTTATTAACTAACATTAACAAAGGTTAATACATGCTGTAAAAATACAGTGCTCATGTTAACTAATGAGTTAAGTAATCTTAACAAATTAGACCTTATTGTAAAACTGCTTCACTGCTTATTAATTAAAAATAATATTGTGCACCAATTCAAAACAACCAACATGCAGAAAAATGCCAAAAAAAAAAAAAAAAAAAACAGGAAATATTGTCATAGTGGACCCCTGCTGACTTTGTGTAAAAAAAATAAAAATAATTAATAAATAAAAAAAATCTGATTATTTGACCTTTTCATGAAAAGGCAAGGTTAATTTAAGTTATAAAATGTCATGATGTTTTACTCCTTAAAAACTTTATATTCATTATATTTATGAAATATTAATTCATACTTTGTGAAAAACAAAAGTACTTTTTAACTCAATAAGTATATTAAAAAATGTTTTGAAGATGTGTACTTGTATTCAAAGACTAAGGAAAACAGTCAACTGAACATTTTCTTTCAAATGGTTTTATTTATTTATTTTTTTTAACCATATGAAACCAACATAAATACAGGGAGCACATTTCTAAAAGAAATTGGCACTTGTTTCAATGACAGCATATGTGTAACCACTGGATCACTTGTCGTCTACTTAAGTATATTATTTTTGTGGTAAGTGCGGTCAAATCTCTGGTTGTTTCCCCCAAATAAAAGGTTATATACAATTATTTCAGTGTAATAGTGCCCCTCATGACCTCACATACATGTATACACCCATCATTCAACAGCCATGATGAATACCATCCACAGTTGAGCATGGCTTGAGAGATGCCCTTAGGTGATTGAGAGCAGCAGACAGTTAACACAAGGACCATGAAAACAGCACATCTACTCATATCTGTTTGCTTGTGAAAGCACTCAGCATATAAAAAAACTAATAAAACACTTGCTTATTGGAGTCCTTCTGTTGTTGCTCCACAGGGTTTTGACCCTTAAGGTTACAGGTCTGTAAAGAGAACTATGTAAAGGAGAAAAGCTATTAAACAGGTCTGTAAATTTTAAACCCAAACCAATCTTGTCTCTACTATATCCTGTAAGTTCGCTAATATTCAGTATTATAATGTATTATCTGTATTTTAATTATGACATTATTGGTAATAGAACATTAGAAAATAATTAAAGTAATATTATCTCTCTAAAGAGAGATACTCTTTTTTTTAAATATTCAAATACACAACAGAAAAAAAAATTGAATGAATAAATCAATCAATCAATCAATCAATCATGTAATATATGAATGAATAATAATAATAATAACAAAAAAAAAAAAAAAACTGTATTGCACAAATTGTATTTCGCCTGCAAAACTACTAGTTCAGCTGATTTATTGGGAGAATAATCAGAGGGAAGTGTCAGTCAGACACCATATGGCTATACTCCTTGACTTTAATTATGATAAACTGTTGGCTAAACAATGTGCTAAACCATGTGTGTTCCATTAGGACCAGGATGTAAACACTCTAGCGTGGAGGGAGAGTAAGGCCGCATCAGTGATTATCCTCTCAGCCAGAGTCATCACAGACCATCAGGAAGCCAGCTCACTCGCTCTGTCCAAAGCCAACATTAGCGGTGTGTTCAGAATTGCATCTGCATTATTAAGATGAAGGCATTTCAAGGTAATTCGAGGATATCTTTCCTTTTTTGGTGGAGAACACATATACTGAAACCTGAAGTCCTAAACATGAAATATTAGATATAAATCTCACTTTCTACTAAAACTCTTACTGATGTGAGAAACAATACATATTTTGTTTGATGATAAACTGGAATTCAATTAAATTATTAAATTATTAAATTGAACTTACTGTACACTGAAACATTATAATCTTTTCTACAGTTGTCCTAATATCATGAGAATATTATGAAAGGCAAATCTTGACAAAAGTAGAATGTTGTGTGCTAAATTATGTACACTATATTGCCAAAAGTTTTGGGATGCCTGCCTTTACATGCACATGAACTTTAATGACATCCCGTTCTTAATCTGTAGAGTTTAATATTGAGTTGGCTCAGCCTTTGCAGCTAAAACAGCCTCAACTCTCTTCTGGGAAGGCTTTCCATAAGGTTTAGGAGTGTGTTTATGGGAATTTTTGACCATTCTTCTAGAAGCGCATTTGTGAGGTCAGGCACTGATGTCGGATGAGAAGGCCTGGCTCACAGTCTCCACTCTAATTCATCCCAAAGGTGTTCTATCGGGTTGATGTCAGGATGCTGTGCAGGCCAGTCAAGTTCCTCCACACCAAACTCGCTCATCCATGTCTTTATGGACCTTGCTTTGTGCATGTTGGAACAGAAGGCGGCCATTCCTAAACTTTTCCCACAAAGTTGGGAGCCTGAAATTGTCCAAAATGTCTTGGTATGCTGAAGCATTCAGAGTTCCTTTCACTGGAACTAAGGGGCCAAGCCCAACCCCACACCATAACCACCCCTCCACCAAATTTGACCCCGCTCTGTGATTTTAAGTGGCCTACCACTTTGTGGCTGAGTTGCTGTTGTTCCCAATTGCTTCTACATTGTTATAATACCACTAACAATTGACTTTGAAATATTTAGTAGTGAGGAAATTTCATGAATGGACTTATTGCACAGGTGGCAACCTATCACAGTACCACGCTTGAATTCACTGAGCTCCTGAGAGCGACCCATTCTTTCACAAATGTTTGTAGAAGCAGTCTGCATGCCTAGGTGTTGTTTCCATGGTGACGTGTCATGCGTGTCACGTGCACTGAATGCAGCCACAATAACACTGTATGACAGATGGATTGCTATTATTTTGTTTTTCCTTTTTTATTTAAAACATTCACAAACTTGCTTACCATGTCATCAACTATATGATATTCCGTTTCTCAGATATGTGTAAGTGAGTGTGTTTTCTCGTTTAAAAACCAATATAAATAATTTTTACCTTGATCTATAATGTGCAGAGATGGAAACTGGAGTCTGCGACTTGGACTCGAGTCGCACTTAAAGCCGAGTTCAGACTGCACAATTTACAAAGTAGTCGGGTCACTGTTCTTTTCACACTGCATGACTTTCTTGGCCAGCATTCAGTCGCTGCGGTGTTCAAACTGCACGATGGATCGGCGACAGAAGGTTTCACACTGCATGACTTTACAATAGGAAGAATCGCCGACAACTCTGTCTGGCACGCAAACTACGTTTCACAACCAAACACACGCGAGATGTGACACGGAAACAACGCAATATCACGCAAGACCGGAGTTATTATTATTATTATTAAAAACGGTAGCTGGCAAGAAGCTTGCAATATGAAGCTTGCAATTGCCGGTGCGCTGATTTGCAGAGAAAACAAGAAAAAGAAAAGAAGAATATGGAGGAGGAAATGGTTGGGGAGACTGTGGATTGTGTGTTCTGCAACGAGAGTTGGAGGTAAATACATAACTTTTCAATGTGCTGTTGTTGCAGATGGTCAAGCAAATGTTTGTGCTTTGTTTCTGTTTGATAAAATTGTAATGTTTATGTGAATGAAGCCATGCTTGCTGATATTGTGGTCTATAACTCCTCCCCGAACTCCCCGCTGCTCTGTATCTTGCTCTCTCATTGGCTGTCGGTCATCGCCGATGTAGTTTTCAGTCAGAACACTTTTCACACTGCAGGATTTTGAATCGCCGACAGGTCCAGATATTTAGCATGCCAAATATCTCACGGGCGTCGGCGACTAGTCGGCGATTCTCTCAGATCGCGTCTTTGCTCATTCACACTGCGTGATTGTCACTCGCGTGAACGAGCTCGATTTGCTTGTGATTTCGGGCATTTGTCGGCGATTTCTCAAAACCTGTCGGCGAGCCAAAATCGGGGCTAAAATCGTGCAGTCTGAACTCGGCTTAAGTCCCAAAAATAAACGACTTGCGACTTGACTTGGACTCGTGAACAAATACCCGAGACTTGACTCGAGACTTGACTTGAAGACAAAGACTTGTGAAAAATACAAGTCTTTTGGCGTGACATTCCCGATTTCGTTCTCTATTTACTACCCCAAACGATGGCACAAAATACCACATTTTACCATCTATTCATTCCCAAATATGTGCTGCAGCAGCGAATATCACAAATCATCTCTAAACACACAAAGCCATCGAGCGCGTGACGCATCTGAAGGCACGCGAATTCATCACCCATTAGAAAACAAATAATAACAATAAAGCCAAGCCTTACCTTGCGATATACTTTGTTATTTTATTTGAAAAGCAATCAATTAATCTGAAGGGAATCTGTGATGTTGCACAGCTGCAGATGCTTGCTTGTGGTCCATAAGTATTTGATAATGCATATAATATCCAGATTTACCATGTTAAAATATATTTGGCAAGAACGAGCTGGACAATCACACTATTTTAGCTGCTGTACAACCAAAATTATGTTCCCTCTATCTCTGTAAATACTTTGACACAATCTGCATTGTAAAAAGCGCTGTATAAATAAATAAAGGTGACATGACAAGTCAAACATACAGAATACAGCTATTTTGTTACCGCCGGTGCTCATTGGAAGACTACATTTTCCAGCATTGCTTGAGAGCTACAGCAAACTACGGCAACTCATATAGCTGAACATACTCAGCTATATGAGTTGCTGAGTATAAATAACTCAACTCATATAAATACACCGCACTTTTTTCCTTGCAGTGGTTCTAAATGGTATAATTTTGTATAAAGTTAGAAAGTATAATAAAAATGATTTAAGTAGTATTTTGTGTGCTTTATTAGAATAAAAGTATAAAAAGTAAAAGTAATCTTTTTTGATATTTAAATACACTGTTAATTACAATAACAACTGGCTGAAAAAAAAATTAAATAGAACAAAGATTTGACTTGAGACTTGACTTGGTCCCCTAAAGACTTGAGACTTGATTTGGACTTGACTTGTCCTGGTCCACAAAGACTTGAGACTTGACTTGGACCTCAAAGACTTGTGACTTGACTCTATCTCTATCTGACTCTAATAACGTGAGATGGGTGCCGACATCTTAGTTTGCCCAGCAGTTTGCAGAGTCCTGTCAGTAGGATTTACAGCAGGTGAATTCATCAGTTTCTCCCAAAATATATGCTAGTAAGTGGCTGGTGAACTGGAAGAATAATAAAATAAACTTTATAGTTGCTTAGGTCCATTATGTTTGTCTGGGGCACAGAAATAAAAATCCTATATGTGGGACCGTACCGCTTAAAGGTTTAAATTTTGTTTATTTTGAACAAAAAAAGTTATAGGCTTACAGTGTACCTTCAAATTAAAGTCACCATGAAATCAAAATTGAGAATTCTTATCATTTTTTAAATGGAATATTTCAGTATTTATTATGATTTACCAGTGCACATCTTTGTGTAATCTTAAATCAAAATAATTTCCTTTCCCTCTTCTGACTTTAAGGATTTAATATTGCATTGTGACTGTTGTATTGTAAGAGCAAGTAGGGTCTTCTTCTACAGTAGTGTTTTATATGTTTGCCTGAATAAAAGACAATCCAGTTCTGTCTGCCTGCCGAACTTTTCCGAGCACAACTTTAGTAAGTTTCTCCCCTGCACCTTATTTTGTCTGACAATTACGCTTTCACTCCAGATAGATAAAAGGTTAGTTGTGACTTCCTTCATGATGGTCACCACTTCAGCAATTAGCTGGTGTTCCAGCAGTGGGGCCAGGTTTGCTAGAGCCTGTGAAAATGCCATCTGTCATTGGGACACACTTCATGAAATGCTCTTCTCTGCCTCGCTGTGACTATTTCCTTCAGGGAGTCACAAGGATCGTTCAAGTCGAATGGCGCTCTGAGAAAACAATAAATTGTTTGCTGTGAAAAATAATTTGGCAGGGGCTGTGGGTGCCATGTGCTCTGAAGTGTGGCGGTGCTCTTTCTCTCAGCTACCCTGAATAACACACTGAATTAGAGCAGCATGTTGTGCATGAGTTTGGGTCACTTTGTGTAATGTACAGTATTTATAGCTCATCGTATGACTACAGTATGTCATAATTTAGGCTGAACCAGAGAGGGCCATTAGTTGTCTGTTATTATGTTCTTCATATTATATTGTTCCTGTAACTTTAGTATATGAACTTTTTGGATTGCATTCCACACAAATTGCTAAATATTTTAATGCTTTCTCTTCAATAATGTTTTATTTTCATTAAAAATGATTTGAATACATAAATTAATTAATTAATTACTAAAATAATTATGATTAAATATTTTGGTAACACTTTACAATAAGGTCTTGTGTTAACATTAGTTAATTTCATTAACTAACAATATATATATATATATATATATATATAGAATTTATTATATATATATATATATATATATATATATATATATATATATATATATATAGCATTTATTATATATATATTTATATATATACACACAGCATTTATTAACCTTTGTTATAATGTTAGCTAATAAACATTTTCATGTTAGATCATATTGCATTAAGGTTAACAGTTAAAACTTTGGATTTTAAAAATGTAGTATAGTAAATGTTTAGATTAACAATAAACTTAGATTAAGATTAACATTAAATTCAGTTCAATTTATCTAATGTTAACAAATGAACCTTATAAAGTGTGACCAATATCTTAAATAGCTGACATCTGTAATGAATATATACATAACTTTTGACATCAAATTCAGCATATTTAATAAATGATCAAATTTAATCACAATTTGTACCTAATGTACATTAATTCTTTCAACAATGTTTTTTAATGTTCACGCATTATATAATTCAATGATGTTACCTAAACTGTTACCATCACTACAAATGAAATAAACAAAAGTTGTCCTTGCATATTACGACACACTTGCAGAAAACTGAAGCACCACAGCACAGTGCTGAAGAACTTTGATGTTTACCTCCACAGCACACAGCGACTATCCAAGCTGTCAATCCAGCAATTTACACTGTGTGTGTCCATGAGCACTTCCACATTTGAGTGCTTTGAGCCAATGCGAGTATGTGTCTATCAATGCATGTTATATAATTAGTGGCATCTCCTGAACCTCACAGCCTGCTCTTAACAAGGTCAGATGGTCTGAGTCAGTGCTGTCAACTCTCCCTCAGTCAGAACAGATGGTGCCTGCAGCATGTGATACTCTCCACTGGTCACTCTCTCAAGGTGAGAGTACCAACAATGACATTGTGACCCCAATGACATTCAGTTCCAGCACTGCTATTTGTCCACTATACAAAAACACTGGGGTGCCCACAATGGGAGCAGAATAAAAGTCAAGCATAACTAATTGGCCAGGCTATTTATGAATCCATTCTTCATGGCCACTTGGTGGAATAAATAGGACTGATAGTTGTCTGCTGACATGCACATAGGAACAAAGTGACTAGTAATTAGGTTTAGTAATGTTACTTGCTAATAACATAGACACATGAAGGCTAATTGCTTTCTATGATGGAGTGTTGCAAAAAGGATTTTAGTGGAATACAAAGAGAAACCCTCTTCCATTTTGTCTTAAGTGCTTTTCATTGGTGGTAATTATCTAGTGTCAAATAGCTTTAAATGTAAATATTTCTTGTTGTCTCTGTTCATGATAAATCAAATGAATCTAGCAATCTGACGTCAAGATTCAAGATCCACCAAACATCCAAGGATGTCTAAATTGTGACCGGATATTTTCACCAGTGTAAATATCACTGGACACACAACACATCCACATGTGCGTATATAATCTTGCTGATGTAATCTGGCATAATATTTTAGTATTTAGTGTACACATAGCACATTAAGATTATTTATTTATTTCGTTTTTTGTCATTGAAAGTGAAAAGAGGAAAGGCTATACTACATATTTTGCCAGACTACATCAGCAAGAATATTTATTTTGGTCCTCAAACAATTCCATAATTGTGTATCGTACATAAAAGCATTCATAAATATATATATTTTATTTATACAGTGGCATGAAAAAGTATGTGAACCCCTTGCAGAATCTGTGAAAATGAGAATTATTTTAATAAAATAAGAGGGTTTTGTTAAGTACTGTCCTGAGTAAGATATTTTACATAAAAGATGTTTGCATTTAGTTCACAAGACAAAACAATAGCTGAATTTATTCAAATAACCCCATTCATAAGTATGTGAACCATTGATTCTCAATACTGTGTGTGGTTACCTGATGATCTACAGCTGTTTTGTATGTTTTTTCATGGTTGTTCATGAGTCTCTTGTTTGTTCTGAGCAGTTAAACTGAGCTCTGTTCTTCAGAAAAATCCTCCAGCTCCTGCAGATTCATCAGTTTTCAAGCATTTTTGCATATTTGAACCCTTTCCAGCAGTGACCGTATGGTTTTGAGATTCATCTTATCACACTGAAGACAACTGAGGGACTTAAAAAAGGTTCAAACATTCACTGATGCTCCAGAAGGAAACGCGATGCATTAAGAGCCGAGGGGTGAAAACTTTTGAATTCAAATATCAAGGTAAATTGTACTTAATTTTTCTGCCGGGAAACATGCAAGTATCTTCTGTTGGTTCCAAAGGGCAGTACTAAATGAAATACAATGATATTTAAACAAAATAAGAAAAATTGTGACATCTTCATCCTGTTCAAAAGTTTTCACACCCCGACTCTTAATGCATCGTGTTTCCTTCTGGAGCATCAGTGAATGTTTGAACCTTTTTTAATAGTTGAGTTTGAGTCCCTCAGTTGTCTTCAGTATGAAAACACAGATCTCAAAATCCTACAGTCACTGCTGGAAAGGGTTCAAATATGCAAAAATGCTTAAAAACTGATGAATCTGCAGGACCTGGAGGATTTTTCTGAAGAACAGAGCTCAGTTTAACTGCTCAGGACAAACAAGAGACTCATGAACAACCATCACAAAACAAAAAAACAGTCGTAGATCATGAGGTAACTACACACAGTATTGAGAATCAATGGTTCACATACTTATGAATGGGGTTATTTGAATAAATTCAGCTATTGTTTTGTCTTGTGAACTAAATGCAAACATCTTTTATGTAAAATATCTTACTCAGGACAGTACTAAACAAAAAGTAACATGCATTTTTATTAAAATAATTCTCATTTTCACAGATTCTGCAAGGGGTTCACATACTTTTTCATGCCACTGTATGTATATATATATATATATATATATATATATATATATATATATATATATATATATATATATATATATATATATATATATATATATATATATATATATATATATATATATATATATATACCCATGACACTATATATTGTTTTCTCTAATAAAAATATTGAAGCCCATCTCAAAACACTTCTGCTTATACATTTCTCTACATTTGACTAGATCTTTTTATGTTGATGTTCTTATTCTACTTTCTGTCTTAGAATGTGTTTAACCTGACACCAATTGTGACATCTGGAAGAGTTGCATACCCTTGCTCAAGAAAAAGACTTCAAAGCAAGCATGAAGACACACTTTCGTGAGGTGGCATTCCTGCACCTGCCCCAGTGGAATCTGTGATATTTAAGTCCTGTCTCCCCTGACTCTCACAAACATACACTGCACACATAAAATATGAGTGTGAGGCATCACTGTTTGTTTAGGTAGTACAGTATAACAAGCAGCAAAACAGCCACAAGTTCACTATGTTTATCTGTATATGAAAGGTAGAAAGTTTAGACGTGTATTTACATTAGTGTGAAATGTATCTGCATCCTTTAGTGTGGCAGGCAGCTAAGCACTGTCATAATCCAGCAATGTAGACATGCCTTAACTTTACCAGACAAGTTAGTATTATAATGACCTGAAAATGTAAAATTTACACATATATTAAGGATTTTATAACTTCACTTTGCCGCAACCATGAGTGTTACTTTACTGATATCCTGCTGGCATTTAGTTTATTTATATAAATAGGATTGTCTGCCATGAGCTGTTTATAGATGCATTAGATTTCATTTTACAAAAAGTCCCCAAGCAATATAGGGTTGAGGATACAGGTAATATACTCCAAAGTCGTAATCATAACAGCCTTTGCTGAAATGTAGATGTTACAGCCTAGATGACCACTTTTTACAAGGTTCTCCATCAAAATACTTCAACATGCTCACCCCGCATTCGACCTCTGCTGTGCTTTCTCTGCTTTTTTGCACTCATATTCAAATTGAAGATCTAAAGATCTTCCAGTCATGGAAAATTAGATGGATTTACATAATTAACTCTCCTTTGATCTGGAAAATTACAACCAACAGTCACTTTACATAGTGGTCATTGCTGACCTCAGACTGTCTGAGGAGTTATGAGTTCTTTCAACGAGCTCTGAATGTCTATAATTTCAGGCAAATTATCAGTCTCTTTACATTAGGTTATCCTTTGTAAAGTATGACCAAAAGGGTAGAATGGTTAATTACGCAGAAGGGTTTAACATTTGTAAAGGGACAATGCTTTTTATTTGACATTGTGAAAATCTAATTGGTGTGGACAAAGACAAAAAGAAGCTGTTAACATATGTAGATACAAGCGTCTCTGTTTCGGTCTTATAATTTGCCGATAATAGTTAGAACTTTGCTTGCATGGGCTCTGAAAAGAGAGAGAGACACAGGCTTTCTGGAATTTAGCTTCCTAACGATGGAAAAATACTGTGCATATGTGCATGGGATAGTTTCTGTGTGGAAGTGCTTATGAGGGACCAGCGCAGAGAAAGATAGAAAAGAGAGAGTCTGCATGCCTGTAAAGTGAGATAAACCGACAGGAGGTGACAAATTCATAACAGCTTTGTGCAACCACAATTCTGAGGGATTCGGAGGTTGGCCTCAAATAAGGTGACATGTGTGACAGGGATTTCATCTTCTTGAACTTGCCATGCTGCCGCAAAAGAGACTGCTTCTGATAAGATGCCTCCTGGAAAGTCACAACATAAAGGGATGTGTTGTCATCCGTTTGCCGAAACACCCTCAGAAGGGAATTTGGGGAAGGCATTTAAGTTGATTTAAAACAATTACACAGCTTAAAGGGGTTATTAGTGGTTTCATAAACAGACTTATACACGCCGGCTCCATCTTCTACATGCTAACATAATCAAATGGATTTTCTTTTTACTGGCAATTAAACATGGAATTAAATTCCTCTTTTGGGGCATTGTGTCGTTCATGTTTGAAAATCCTGTCACAGAATAAAGCACCTTATAGGAATTTGTAAGAAGTGCACACATCTGTAAGGTTTAAGAATCAATCAAATCAATGGGGGGCATTCACTAAGAATGAACTACACCCACTAGTTTGTGTCTGTGTTGCTTTAGTGTTTGCATAAAATTACGGTATCAGAGCAAATAAAATCTGTGCTGAACACATTGTGCATGACGCGATTCTGATCTTATGCATTGGATCTGAGCACTAGGCTGCTAGGAGGATGCAGTTTTAAACTGAAATATAAAAAAAAAAAAAAAAATTAAATAACAAAAGATGTTTACTTAAAGAAATGTTTTCATTTTTACAAAATTATATATTTATTTTTTCCTTCCTACCTTCCTTGCTGTCAAAAGAAAAATATCCAGTTTTTAGAAAGCAGAATGAAATAGTTTATATATTTAATGTTAATAATACAGTTTAATAATATCCATTTTTGTGAATGTGAAAAAAAAAAAAAAAAAAACTTTGACAGCCCTAAACAAACTTTTTGTATTTTTTTCCCTCAAATTTTATAATGTGAATATAATGTGAAATGTGTGCTCGTATGAATATGTGCCTAAATATGCTCTTCTCCAAAATTTGATCCTCATTTTTTGATGAATAACTGCTGCCATGATAAATAGAATAATATACACAAACATTTCAAATAGAAATTCATGGGGCATGGGTAGATGCTTTGGGTTGGTGGAGGGTGGGGGGTTGTTAATATATAAAACGTCAACGCTACAAAGCATAAACAATCCCGAGAAGAACGCTCGCTTAAATGGTTGGAGCATACAGTTGGGCTATTTTTGACAGAACATGGTGATACTGAGGTGTTTTTGCAGGCAATAAACAAGCACAGTGACAGGAAATAAACAAAAATGAATAAATAATCATAAAAAAAGAAAACATTTGTGCCTACCTTACAGACTTGCGCAGAGGAGTGCATCAGAAACCTACCTCTAGGTGGCGGCAAGTCACTGTCTTAATGACTGAGTCATTAAATCATTCATTCAAATCAATTAATTTAGAAATGTTGATTCTTTCAGGAAAGAATCATGTTTCTCAGACATGCGCAATAGTTCTGACGTAGCTTTGTTTGGAATTTTTCTCACTGAAGGAGCGAAAACAGACAATATGTGTCTAAAATGTATGTTACTTAATATTAATGTCATTTATTTATCTGTTCTATTATATTAAGATCACATTTGCAATATGCTTTTCTGGGACCAAAAGCACTATTATTGCTTAATTATATCATTATAAATATAAAAATCAGGAACTCATTATTGGGGCATTTTCCTTTTGTTAATTTTAAGGCAATTTTTGCAACAAGCCCTGTTAATTTCAGTCTCTAGTGAGGAATAAAATAATAGACTAATCCTGTTTTGAAAAAGTAAACTATGTAAGATTAAAACAGTCTGTAGAAAAGGTTTGTAGCCCACTTACAATTTACTGTTAAATTTATTACTGAAGGTTTGCTGATTCAAAATGTATTGATTTCTTTATAAAAATCGCAGTGCTTTTAGCTCTGTGAAAACAGGGGGTGCTGCAGCACCCCTGTAAAATTCTGTACCTTCTTTCTTCAGGCGGTAATAGCACAATGCTAAATGTGCCATAAAAATAGCAATTAAGACAAAATAGTTTTGTGAATAAGGCACAGTCTACAATGAGCTTAATTTAGAAAGAAGGCATGTTTGCAGTGAAAAACTATTATAAATAGCTTAAATGAAATATTTAGAGCTTAATTAAACTGGATTGCCAATGGCTGGTGAATAAATCTGTGCATGAAAGTGTGTTCAAATACCGTGTTCAAAATTGCTTAGCGAAATTGAATGTTAAGCAACAATATGACTTTACATTGCACAATACCTGCTTTTTTGTTTACTAAAGGCACAACCTGTTGTGTTTCAAAACATCTCTTTTCAAAAAAGTCAGACCAATGCATTTCTATTGAAAAGGCTTGGTGCTCTCTTTCTTTCTCTCTCGTAATTAGTGCATTAGAGATTTTCAATCTGGCACAGCAGGCAAGTACTGGCTGATAAGCACAACAAGCACTTTTGTGAGGCTATTCTAAGCTAAGAAAAAAAGAAACAGTGAAGGGAAGAAAGAAAGAGAGGCTAATCAATTCTCAATCTATGTCATAAAGAACATTGTTCCCAAATTTTCTTCAAATCACTGTTCCTCTCAAGTCTGTGATTGACACATTTTTCCAAGCTTCTGATTGCATTCTGAACTGGACTGAACTCAATATTTAATTGTATAAGCAGCTTCAATCTTCTTACACAGAAGCAGTTATAGCACCGTCACAACTACAACTTCATCTTCAGTGTATTTATGTATGTATAACTAATATTTATCAAAAGGTTTTCATCAAGGTCATTCTTGCCTTTTTACTCCCTCACATATACAATGAGATGAAAGCTGGTTTTTAAATACTTGAATAGATTAGCACTTGTATATATATTTCAGATTTATTAAATAAAATATATAAAACTGATACTGTATAACCTTGCGCTTTTCACTAAAAAAAAAAAAAAAAAAAAAAAGAGAGAGAGAGTAAAACTCTCAAATTCAAACAAATCACCACAGTGTCATGTCTGCAGAGACAGAGGCTGATCTTTTTGAAATGTTCAGTCTGAAGTCAGTGTTCTTATACTCACCTATAACAACTGGCAAAATTCATCACATTGTTCCAGCAGTGGCACATGACTAATCAGACCGATGCTAAAAGATAATAAAATAGATAAGAGGGACACAAACATAAATGGAAACAAATAACTTCTGTTCCTCAAAATGGTGTGAAAATGATGGTCAGTGATATTATGTGCCCATTAATGGTTGTCACTAATTTGCTTGGGTTCATTTCCGCAGATACTCTCACAAGAACAAACCTGCCTGGAGTAGCCGGTTTAATTGGGACATTTGCATCATAATGACCCATGAGTCAATTTCCTGCTATTTCCAACTTTATAGTCTTGAAACTCGACCAAACGCTCAAAGTTAATGAACACGTGAAATCAAGTCTCATGTAAAAACGAGGTGTAATAAAATATGACATTGTAACTTCTGTCCGTCCGTCCATTTGCCCCATATATGTCTCAAATCAACTCATTCTCAGAAATCAACTCAGAACAAAGAAATTTTTACAGGTTTGGAACAACGTGATGGTGAGTAAATAATGACAGAATTTTCATTTTTGGGTGAACTATCCCTTTAAGTTTAACAGTTAAAAAAAAAAAAAGTATGTAAGCGTACAAATTGCCCTGTAGGTCCATATGTTTGTGTCAAAGTGAGAAGAAAATTGATGTAATTTAAAAGAAATAGACATTGAATACATTTTGTGCTGAAGCAGTGATAAATGAGCTATAGTTTAGCCCACAATGACTGTTGTTGTGACTGCAGCTCCATGTGAAGAGTTTTTATTGCATTGCGCCACTGTGACGCAATTGGCCTTCGAATGCGGCCTTCGAAGGATCCAGCCTCTGAATTAGGATGCAGCTTTCGTCTGGCCTTGAATAAGGGCACAGACCCAACTCAGCGATCTCCACACAATTCCAAGTTCCATGAACTGTTTCAGTTATTTATTACTCGCTTTTTCTTCCTGTATGCCACCCGCTGTATGTCAAATGCAAAGTTCTGGCATGAAACTCTAGATGGCGCTAGCTGATAGGTCCTTAACTCAGGTAGCGATCACATCATTATCTACATAGCGCAGCTGATTGGTTGCTGTGGTATCACAGGCCAATGAGCTTGCTGCTCAACATTCAAATACTTGGCATTGTTTACAGTTAGCAGTCTGCAGCGCTTTCAGAAACACTCCACCTTCCCCAGCTCCACCTGTATAGATATTCTACAGGGTTTTTTTAATGTATGTTATATGTGCAGCAGCAGCAGCGTGTCTTACTTGCTCACAGCAATGTCTGTGAATGTATTGGCAGTAGTAAGTCTCTGTACATGCTCTGCAGCAGTGTAACAGATCTAGTCCGCCAAGATCAAATACATTACATTGCCATATCCATTACCAGGTATGGATAAAAAAAAAAAAAAAAATGTTGTCACTGATTTTACTAAGCACTGTGGTTTTAAGGTTAGGTCAAATTATATTAAAATATTATATATACCTGCTATGACAGGGTGACCTAATTTGTTTTCATGGCATTAATAAGTTATCAAAATGTCAAATCAACCAGCATAACATGAACAAAAATGACTGAGTGCCTTCAATTGTAAATAGTAACAACAATAATACTAAAATTATTGGTATTATTGATATAATAATAATAATAATAATAATAATGATCTCTTCTTGTTGATGAGTTAAATGGTGTTGCATGCATCTGTCTTTAACCCAGAAACCATTAAACATCAAATGAAACTGGAATATAAATTTACACTGGGATAAAAATGTCCACCGCATACAACTGGTGTACACATAAGTATGAACAAGAAATAGGAACAGGCAAGCTGAACGTGCTTTTGAAATCTACAATACCAAAATTTATTAATCCATATGTCATGCTGTGTTCAACAATCGAAGAGAACTTGTCATCCTCTTTTCCGACACACCTTTTGACTTTGATATTATTATTTTATATTATCAGGCACCTCTATAGATTGAGCCTTGGAATGGAACTGTCATGGAATGTTTGAGACCAACTGTGATTATTATTTTGCTGTTCTGGGCAAGCTGATGCTTGTTGATCAATCTGTCATTATGCAAAGTTTTCTTGTTCTGTCCCCTTATTATTTCCATCCAAGAAGAAGTGATGCATTTCATTCTGAGGCTATTCATGTAGGAATCCTGGTTACATTACATTTCTTTTTTTCCTTTTTTCCTTTTTTTTTTTTTTTTTTGAATACAGAGCTGCTTGACAGTCTAATGTCTATAGAGTTGGGATTTGTTGCTAAGTCAAAATGATTTGGCTGCATATGACAAGAGAGACAACTTTTATGGCATGTCATAATATTGTAGGCATAACACTAAACTTAAAACAACATTCAAAACCAAGGAAGTCTTTAAGATACATGTTCTATTGCATCCCCATTAAATCCCAATGAGCTCTCCAAAAAAGAATTGGGCACTTGTGAAAAATTAAATAAATATATGTAAGGTTGCTTGCAAACAAATTAAAATACACAGTTATTTTTTAAATGGCCATCAATGGTAAAAGATATTATTTGCTGCCAGATGGTGCAGTAATGACATACCAGCAGATGTTAACCAGGAAACTTTGACCTTTAAGCAAAGCGTTTTTTTTATTTTTATTTTTACTGTAATGTGACATCATTTTGAATAAAACATATTAAAAAACAACAACATTATAGTAGAAGATTTTTGTTTTGATCATTTGTTTTTGGAATAAAATTCACTGGTGATTCGTACACAAGAAGTCCAGGATTGTGTATTAAATAGGGTCCATTTTGATTTCATGTTGACTGGAATTACAATATTAATCTGTTAGGATTCAATTTCTAAATCTCCAGCTACTGCTACTAAAATGGAGACTTTACGAAATAGCAGTGTGTCTTTAACCTGTGAGATGTTGGTTAACCTCTGTAATGGACATGCTCCTGTTGAATTTTAATGAGATAGGTATGTAAATGATAAATGAAAGCTTTTTCATTTTGAGACTGTGAAAAGGCACTTGAAACATTGTGTTCCATTAGCCAGGCCTGCCATTATTTAACAATTTATCAAAATGATTGAGCAGTAATTTAACACGGCTGTCTTGTGAGGCTTGACCTCTTGGTGATATAAGATATGCAGGCAGGGCATCTGCAAAGAGCCACTGCTCACAATTACGGAGAAATAACATCAATGCACTTTATGTGGTGTGCAGGTTTGAAATTCCAGTTCGGTTGTGTGCTCAATACATATTGAACTGAAAGATCTTTGATATAAGCTCAGTGCATTTAGACCTATTGAGAGCCCATATCTGATATTGCTAATCAAATGTAATTAATCTTCATTGTGGGGATGCATCACAACAGTAATTTGGTCTAAAGCCCAAAGTGTCATTACACACTAGGGTGCCTGCAGGTCTTTAAAGGGTGTTAGGTGCTCTATTTGTGTATTAGAGCGTGCAGTGAACGAGCAAGGCCAAGAACATTACCCTTGCTTTGTATTGTGACACCCACCTCATCAAGATAACACACTTGGGGGTGTTTCATGCAGTGATAATCTTCATTTTAATTCCCAAGGCATGTCTCAAGGAGCATGGCTGTAGTAGAAGCTACAAAAAAAGACATTTATTTGGAGCAAGCATTGAAAATTAGAACCTTTTGCCTCAAAATGTAATATGAAAAGGCACGGTGTGATCGCATCTGGTAGACTTTTACATTAGCATATTGCATGAAGCATTTAATACTGGATGCTGCTCATGCATGTAATTGTAATAGCATGTTGACACCGATCTCATTTCTTGACTGTGGTGCTTATTATTACAAATAATACTAATAGAAAAACAAAGATCATACACACTGATCAACCTGGCATGCAAAGAAAGACTATTAACCTTTTTATTGTAACTTTTTAAAAAAAAAATGATATAATAGATTGTTCATGACAATGACCTAATGTTATTTAGCACTTCAGCAGTCTGCAAGGAACACACCTTCTATGTCACCATAGTACATGCATTATCATTTTGCGCACGCATGAATGAGTTCAGGGCTAATAGCGTTTTTGTAATGTAATGCAAATGAATCTGCTCATCTGCAAAATCAGATAGGGATTAAGAAAATGCTGAAATAAATATTTTCCTTTACGAAAGATTAACCTCTCGCATATTCGTGTCGCAGTAAAACCTGCAGATGAAGGCCCTGGATATGGGTGAAAGAGAGCAATCGGGGCTGGTAAACATGGCAGGTCGACTGGCGAGATAATGGAAAGGTACAGGAACAGACGACAGATGGAAAATTTCTCTTCTGTCATTTTAGAAAGGCTAGATCAAAGCTCCATTAATCAGAGAGGGGCTGTGGGGTGCAGGTGATAGAACGAATGTAGTAGAAAGGAGGTTTGCTTTGGGGGCAGAAAGCACTGCTGGAGGGAATGGATGGGGTGAGGTGGAGGGCAGGGAGATGGAGGGATCATGGGAAAGGTAGGAAGGGGAGAGCAAGACTGAGCTCTTGGGAAATGTAATGATGAAAAGAGATGGATGAAGGTGAAAGGTCACAGTGGAGACTGGAGGTTGAGAGGTTGACCTTGCTTACATGTGTTTCCTGGGAGTATTGGGGATCATTACAGGGTCGTGGAATGGCAGAGCGGGTGCTGAAAGAGTACGTTAGCCATTACTTTTCACCTAACAGTTTTGAATGTCAATGTAAGAAGTGCATTGTCTAAATGATAGAGGAATATAGGCAGATATTTTTGGGACATACGTTAAAGGGTTAGTTCACCCAAAAATGAAAATAATGTAATTTATTACTCATCCTCATGCCATTCCACACCCGTAAGACCTTCGTTAATCTCCGGAACACAAATTAAGATATTTTTGTTGAAATCCGATGGCTCTGTGAGGCCTCCATAGCCAGCAATGACATTTCCTCACTCAAGATCCATGAATGTACTAAAAACATATTTCAATCAGTTCATGTGAGTACAGTGGTTCAATATTAATAGAATATTATTAAGACACTATTTTTGGTGTGCAAAAAAACAAACAAAAAAAAACGACCTATATAGTAATGGCAAATTTCAAAAAACTGCTTCAGGAAGTGTTCTACTTTGGCACTCCGAACCGCTGATTTGACACGCTGATTCATAACGCTCCGAAGCTTCCTGAAGCAGTGTTTTGAAATCGGCCATCACTAAATAAGTCGTTATTTAGTTTTTTTTTGGCACACCAAAAATATTCTCATCGCTTTATAGTATTAATATTGAACCACTGTACTCACATGAACTGATTTAAATATGTTTTTAGTACCTTTATGGATCTTGAGAGAGGAAGTGTCCATTGCTCCCTATGAAGGCCTCACAGAGCCATCGGATTTTAACAAAAATATCTTAATTTGCGTTCCGAAGATTAATGAAGGTCTTACGGGTGTGGAATGGCATGAGGGTGAGTAATAAATGACAGAATTTTCATTTTTGGGTGAAATGTAAACTCTAGCGTAAGTTCTGCCGGGAAGACTCTAATTTTACGTCATTCATTAGATCAGATCTAACCAATCATTATGGAACGCCTTGGTATAAAGCATCGGCACTTACACTCATCTGAGTTCGCAGATGCTGACGCCAATCTCCACCTCCATCCTCCCCACCACCACCAGGATGGTCCCTATCCATATCCATGTGGGGGGTCGGCTTCGCCCCTGCCTTCATTCCGGGCAGGATACGCCGAGCCTACAACCATTTGGATGCGTGCTACGGACGGGGCCTACGCCAAAGAACTTTATCTCGTTGTATAACTTTCTGGTTGTTAATAAATTGTGTTTAAATCATAAGTTATTTTGCTCCTGAGTCTTTCTGGTAGAACTAACCCTTTAAGGTACTTCATTTTCTGCAATCATGAATTATTTCAGCTTCCATGAAGCTTTGCATTCAGTTCAGGTTTGTGTTTGGAATCTGATTTCATTATTTACATTATTTCATTTTCAATGTCTAATAAACATACATATTTTCTTATATGTTTATTATTCCCCAAATTTGATTGGTTGAGTGGTGTTTCAATAGTGCTGATATACAGTTCAACATCACTGAGTCTTTTCAAATTTTCTGTGTTTTTTTTTTTATCACTTCAATTGATGCCTAGGTTTTCGGATGCAGCCTTTGAATCAGTTGAACTAATTGCTTTACACTTCAATTGATGGTGTTTGTGTTCCAGACTGTCAGTCTGGGTATTTATCAGTGACTCTTTATATGTTTCATAGTTATGCCAGTAGGTGGCGATAGTAATGGGAGAAACAAAGCTTTACGAAACTTTGTCTATGTCTGAAAACTGGAAAATGCTGCCTTTGGAGGACACATTTCAAGGTAGGAAGGCATCAAGGCATGTCTGAATCCAATGTTAGCTTCACCTCCTGTTTCCTGATATACCTGACCGATTTTGAAGGCAGCATAGATGTATGCTTCGCTGCCTTTGATATTCCACAAATCTGTGCATTCCATTCTATGACAGTTGAGCTAGAAAAATGAAGATGGCATCCTCAAGTTGCGTTTGCTGGTCAGTTTGTATGTAAATATACGTTTTTGACCAACATTTGACACTTTCGATGTCATTTCTATAGTACTATAGTAAATTAAATATTTGTTTAGTTCTCACCAAAGCTTGTGTTATTTTACGGTAGATCATTAAACTGTTACGCTGCCTTAGAAGTCTGTCTGAGAAGGCAACAAGTCAGCTGCCTAGGTTTTCGCATGCAGCCTTTGAATCAGTTGAACCAATTGCTTTACAAAATGATTCACTGTTTCGAAGCTCTCAAAATGCCACATGTTGGTGACCCTTACTGATCAGAATGTAGCAATGAAAATTCAGCCAAAATGTGCATAAAAACACCTTTTACTAACCAATTGCAAATGTTTTATTGAAAGCGTAGTCTGTTAAATGCCATATTTAATACCACTGAATATGAATCGTCTGAATAATGTATGTTATTTTATTAAATTGTAGGGCTTGTTTTATGGAGAGCGTGGTTAATCACGCCTGTAAGAGTGCATTAACTAAAACTCTTCCTTATATTTCACAAATGTGTCATTAAAAATGTCCACAAATTTATAAAACTTAAAAAAAAAAAAACAACTATATATATATATACTGTAGAAACTGGTTCATGGATTCACATAGCTCATCATCCCCTACTGGTAAATCATTGGAATTTCAAAACATTTTAAAATGTCTTGTTTACTGAAATCACTGAATCATGTGACTTTGGCAGTTTGATACTCGTTCCGAATCACAATGATTAGCAAAGTTTTCAAAGCTTCATGAAGCAGGTTTCAAAAGTGCCCATCACTAGGTGGCGACAAGTGACTGCAATATGAGTGAGTCATTGATCATTTACTAAACCAATTCATTGATAACACTGATTGATTCAGGAACTAAACTATTGCCTGTCTTAAGGAGTGAGTTGTTGAATCATTCCCTCAACTGATGTGTTTGAAACACAGTTAAACTTCTATAGTATGGGAGACCATAGCAAATACTAATTTTGCATTCTGATTTGTTCCAAAAGCAAAATAAAAAAAAAAAAATATGACTGCATTTCTACAACTTTCCAAAGAAGGAAAATAATACATAGAGTTGTATATTATGACAGTAACAAGAGTTCTTGGTAACACTTTACAATAAGGTTCCATTAATTTATTAATTAATCTTAGTTAATGTTAATGTCAACATTTACTAATACAGTACATTATTAAATTCATTAATATTATAAATACTATTAAAATGTTAATACTATATAATGGACTTGAGCTGACATGAACTAATAAGGAACAGTATTTTAATTTCTAACATTAACAAAGATTTATACAAATGATAGCAAATGATAACAAATCCATTGTTAATTCGATTTTAGTTAAAGGTGCTCTAAGTGATGCCACGCGTTTTTAGGCCAAAACATTTTTTGTCACATACAGCAAACATCTCCTCACTATCCGCTAGCTGCCTGTCCCCTGAACACACTGTAAAAAAACGCGGTCTCTGTAGTCGCCACAAGCTCCAAAAACGGCAATAAAATCCTCTGTTTTGTTTGACAACACTTCAAACGTCAACAGGAAGTTACTCCACCCAGGATCACTTAGAGCACCTTTAATGCATTAACTAATGTAAACAAATGGGACCTTATTGTGAAGTGTTACTTTTGATTTATGTTTAATCATTGCATAAATATGTCATCACAGTCTGTGAAAAGGGTCCATTCAGTTGTGCCTTTATTTGAAACTATTTTTTGTTGGTGGAACAAAAATAGACAAAGTAACTGGCAGTACTGTCTAAAATTAGTCACTTGAATCTGAATGTGTCATCTCAAATTTTAGCAACAGCTAATATATTGTAAATGTTTTCCTTCAAGACAAATAATTTTATCAAGTGGACACATAACAAGAAAATGTGTAATAAATGACACCTTTAACCCAAAAGGATGCTGTTTTGGGCATTACTTTATCTCTGACCCAAGTCTCAACCTTTTCTTCTTGGTTTGATGAAACCAATTCCCCAAAGCAGAAGACTGCCAGACAAATGTTTGCCTGAAGATCACACCCTCTCGTTTCAAAATGTGCATTTTGTATGTAGACAACTTTCAGATGATTTCCCTAGACAGAACAGCTGAACACACTAGACTGTGTAAAATGACAGGCGAGAAGGGGCTTTTGGTCCCCTCTGAACAGCTTACAAATGGAATCATGATAAAAACTAATTTTGCCCAGAGCAGACTTCACTTGGACAAACAGGTGCAATAAATTAGCAAATATCTTCATTGCTTGCAGTTTTCAAAAATCTGCAATAAATCTATGACCTTGGGAGTTGCCACATCCTACAAGGACCCCTGAAAAATATTGGTGAGATTCTCTGTTTGCCCGATAATAACAATTATAAATGCCAAGCAAGAAAAATTGTGAGCAACATTTATCCCTCAGGGACGTTTTAGGTTGAGGGTGACATTGTGACAACAGTGTGCATATTTTATATTTTCTTTATTTTAATATTGCATGTTTGCTATTCATTTAATTTGAACAGCATCAAAAATAAGAGACTTGGAGCTCCGGGGATTGCAATTAAGGATGGTTTTGGTTTGTATACAGTTCCATTAATGATTGGGGGAAAATGCTATTCTTAATGGATTTACTACAGAGATCATTCATTCTTTTGCCTTCGTTTGTTCGTTCGTTCAGTTTTAATGTTTTTTAAAGGTGCTAAAGAGGATGTTTTGTTTTATACATTTTTGCAATATTACTTGAAACTGTCTTTACTAAATGATAAAAGACTATTTATTAGGTGCACTGAAAGGAATAATATTAATATAAATCATCTGTGCACGAGGTAGGGACTTAAAAACATCAGCCACGATTGGCCCTCTGGCTTGTCAATCACTGCCATGACGTTCCTTGTGAGAGACGTGCGCGGCTGCGCGCACCAGTAACTTTCCACACTCTACAGGCGCCGCATGCAGTGTTTTTGTCAGGAGACAGGAGTAACAACTGCAGATTATGAGTTACCTGCGGTGAGTCCAACATAATGAATCCACTAACACGACACAGCGAATGCCGGTGGTAAACACTTGTGTTCCAATACTCCTGCACGAGTTTTGGGAGGCGTTCCCTCGAAATGAGCTGTGAAGGAGGGGGGTTGTTCTTACACATATGCTCATTTCAAAAACTCACTAACAGTCTTTGGTTTCTCAGTCGACGAAAAGATCCTCTTTAGCACCTTTAATAATGTTGTCAAAATGTTCGCCCAAAACATAACTTATACATCGTTCATGAAACTTTTTTTTTATTTTTATTACGTTTTAGTTGGACAGTCATCTGGGTTGGACAGTTAACTGGGTAAGAGTCATTAGTTGATGCACCAGACTACCATTTGCACTGAATGTTTCAAGCTGTAAATTTAGTAGCGTGGCGCCACTAAATAGTAGTACAGACAACTATGTCCTTAGTAGTCCATTGTTGTGTAATAGATGCATGTTCGTGGACCATTAACTGAACCAAATATCATAAAAGTCATTCTTCCTCTAACTATTCTCTATAGTGAATCATTTCTCCTACTTGTAATACAGTTCACACAACAGTGAATTAACAGTAAACAGCATTTATGAGGTACAGTATGTTAAATTGACGTCATTCTGATACATTTCAGACTTCAGAGGAGTGGAGTCAGAGGGAATTGGAGAAGTCAGAGGGTGGACACTTTTGGAACAGTCCCTCGAAAACTTAGGTCAGCAGGGATTAATTAGCTTTCTGAGACCCACACAGCAGATGTCAAGGTAATCTTGGGTTGCAGACTGCAGAGGTCAATGCAATATCTCAACTCTGGAGATGAGTAGTGATCTCCCAGAATCCACCGAGTGGATGTACGGGGCTTCATCAGTCACAAACATGTCTACATCACTCAATGCAAATGCAGAGACACACCACTAGGCAGTGGCCTCATTACTCAGTTCAGGATACATATTGAGGTCACTTACTGTGGATGGTATGATTCTAAAATGTCTAAAAACATGCCAAAAGATAAATGTCTCACTAATATACTACAGCATAAGAAAATACAAAGATGTCCAAACTTCCAAAATCAATTGCCATGTCTTCTTTAGAGCAGATATTTTATTCATCAGCTCATATAATACAAATAAATGCCATATCTCAGTAGCACTACAACACAGAATTCAATACATGTCATACACAACCACAATCTCTATTCTTTTTCTGTTTGCAGGAAAATCCATTGTACCCTTTTCTCATCTTGACCCCCTCGAGTTAGAGTGCCTGGCTCTGCAGTGGTGTGCAACTAATGAGTCCAAAAATGTAGCCAGACACTCTCTCACCACAGGAGGCCCGGAATGACCATCCTCAGCATTCTCTCCGCTATGGGTTATGAGCAGCGCTGCCACTTAAAATGCAGCTGTGAAATCCACCAATTAATATGTTTAGTGCAACCTTGATGGGACACATTTATTTTTAATAATCGTCCTTGAAAGGTTGAAAGGAAAGAAATGATTCCAGTGCTGGAATTTTAGTACTCGCAATTCAGATAAAAATTTTCAAATTCTTGAATTACACCAAAACCTAAGTGATGGGGATTATAGCACAGCTTGCATGTACTTTATAAAACTGGAGAAAGTAAAGGTTTTCAACAGCAGTGTGCTGCTGTGCTAAAGGAGATTTTTTTTTTTTTTTTTTTTTGCTTCTTTTAATGGGATGTCGTTTTCAGCTCACCTCAGAAATGTCATATCCATCTTCCTCCTGCCTAAGAGTTTCTAACACCCAAACACTTCCACTGCGAGTTGGCCTGTCAGCCTAAAAGCTTCCTCCCTCATTGTGATAACACAATCGATAAAATGGAAGCAACAATTCCTCTTCTTCTTCTTAGCCACATTGAACTGCTATATATAAGATACACTTGAGTAGATATATAGATTGTAGGGTACAGCTATTAACATTTGAAGAGGGGGGGGGGGTGGTTTATTCTGAAATGTGCCAGAAAGGTTCAACCGGGTCTGAAAAACAGCTCCGGAACCTTGTTATACAAGAGTTTTGCCACAGAGAGGTGCTGTAATGATAAACCCTGCTGGATCCTATGCATTGTTTTATAATCACCTGCTGTTAGTTTTATTAAGTAAAAGTCAGACTCCATGTGTCTTTTTATTTATTTATTTTTATTTTGTGTCAGATATCTGTCAAAGAACAACATGAAGTAACTTACTGAGTAACTAGATTTGCAACATTAACTCAGACGTTCCATTGTACAGAGAATCACAATATCAAGGATATCAAGATAAATGAGATGTAAAATAAAAACACCAGGGCTTCTTCCCCTCAGGTGACTCTTCAGTTATATATGCCAAATATGATATGATGAATAAATTCATTGAATAAAATAATGCATATTAATTTCAAGAATTTAAAAATGTGCATGTATCTAAAACATGGAATTCCTTATTTTAATTATATTCCGAGAACAAGACGATTATGTAAGTCCTTGAATGTGTTCATGAAAGCAGACACCAAGGACTTTGGCAGTGATAAAGGCCTGATAACATCAGGGTCTTTATACCTTTAATCCCTTTGGTCTTTTTTTTACAAAAAAAGGATCAGTGCATGAAGAAGAACACATCTTAAATACAGAGATTGTCCATTTAAAAGCAATGTTAACACTCTTAAAGGTCAAGTGGCTTATATTTGACTTACTAGTTACAAATTTGGCCTATTCAGAAACTTTAATCAAAGGTGATATATATGTGATTAATGACTAAAATGAACTTGTCCTTGAAAAAAATCTATAACTTAACAGCTCTTCAGTGTGAAGTGTTAAGCATTCAGCATTAAGCTTGACTTCAAGAAAACCCCAGTTTAACAAAGCAAAAATGTGTTTTGTGAAAACTGCTCTGCCACAACAATCAAAGGAAGCGTGGAAAAGCAAGCCTGCTTATATTTCACATTCAAAACAACCTTGTTCGTGCTTAGGGCTGAGTTAATTATGGACAAAGTAATGCTTGGGCCTAGGCCAAAAGTTTGCCCTACTGAAATCAAAAATTAATTGGCTGTCTGAAAAGGCATTTGTGCACTTTTTAATTTGTCACACAAAATCCCAATCCTAAATTGCATCAGGGACAATGGTACAAAATTAAAATAAATCTTATTGCATCATTCACATTTAGCTTTTAAACTGACTCTAGCAATAAATCTATTTAAGCAAAAACAGATGAAAGTGATGAGATACATATGACATAAAGAAGATTTCACTCCTTCAGGTGATCTTCGTTCAAAGAAAATGCATACTGCATGCTGATTATCCAATCCTGCGTTTCAGATGCAAACTTTTTTGGCACATGAAAATACTGCAAGTATCTAAAGTTCCTATAAACAGATGGCATTTGTGTTCTCCTAACATAAAGACAGAAGGGTTTTTACACCCTTCACATGCTAAATAGGAGAAGAGAAGGATAATGACTACATTTCTGATTATTTTTTCCTTTAATGGACCTATAATTTATGCTTGCAGGTTGCTGATGGCTCTGAACGTACACAAAGGATAACCGCCAAATAATTCTAGATTATTTTGAATTCGAGTAGAGGTTAAAGTAATGATGATTAGGGGTCTTTTTGAGTCACAGACCGCTGTCTGATATGTCTGATATATACTTCTGCAGTGGAAACCTCATATTCTTCCGTTCAGCTGAGAGCATCATTTGTCTTGAGTGTCACAAGCACTTGACTTTAAAGACAATTGGGTATGCATCACTATGTTTGGAGCCAACGAAAGTCAGCAAACCCTCTCTCACTGAATAACCCCCTTTCAGTCCTTTAGAGTCAGTATATATTTAAAGTTCTCTTTAGATGACTTTGTGAAACCTGACTCTGGACCCAGAGCATGCACACGGGAAGTATCTATCCTCCAGTGATGAAAGTCAAGCAGTTTCTTATAGCACATTGATCACCCAGGTGGGTACATCAAAGAAGATTTTTTTTTTTCTTTTGGGCAGCATGTCTGATTCATTCCACTTGCCAATCAGTCATCATACTGGATAATTTAGCTGGGCATTGCTTTGTTGCCATATACCTGCAGCTTCACTGTTTTGTTAAGATGCATTCCTTTTCATTGGGATTAAAGTTGAAGTCTGTAATTTTGTCTGTGTTAAAGTTCCAGCTTAATTTGCAGAGACAACTATAAGTAAGCCATTCGTAGGCTAAGTGTAACCGCTGAAGATGTTTTTTTCTTTGCTTTGTGACTGAATTAACACAGAAAATACATCAGAAAAAAATCACTACATACAAACACACCCATAGTGATTTTTTTGTTGTTGTTTTATACACACACACATACAGTAAAATACCACTACAACAACAAAAATGGTAAAGGTAATTAAATGATTAAAGGTACACTATGTAACGTTTTTCTTTCTAGCTGTTAAAAAAAACAAAGCTGCATGCATTTTGCAGAAGAACATTGTTTTGGTTGTGCTTTGGCCTTGCGTGACTGTGCAGATGAATATGGTACTTTCTCATGACTAAAAAAAGAGAGATTGGATTATCATACTGCTCATAAAACATTCACTTCTATGATTAAGAGATATAACCAATTTAGATGGAAAGGATCTCAAGCTGACTAGCTGAAGACATTACTGTAGCTATTCCCATTAGTAGACACAGTACTACCTCAACCATAATGAAGTGACCCTTAACAATGCGTAATGCTTTACAGCGAACTCTGTTAGAGAGCTACATAGGACAATTTATCTGTTCAATAAAATACCTTACTCACCTGTTGAGTAATAAAAACGCCATATCCACGTCGCTTTTACAATATTTCAAATCCCTCAGTTCTCGTCATCTCTAAAAAGCCAAGCTGTAGTATCTGTCAGGAGTTATTAAACAATAAAGTACACGAGACAGGAGTAACAAACTTCATTCATCTTGTTTACTCTTCACTTCCATTCTGACACACATTACATCATTACATAACGGTTCAGACTTCCTTTTCAAAATAGTCACAATACAATTCACTCAGGATCACAACACAGAATAGAACATTAGAGTTGCATCAACAATGCAGACACATCTACTCATCAGATCTAGAATAGCACATCAGATCTAAGTAGCATAGTCCTTCAAACAACTAGGCTTCCGAACATCACGTTTAGGTCTAGTGGTATGAGTTTGTGTGTAGTGAGCAGTGCTCTCAGCTGGAGATGTTGGTGTGCATTGTGTGCATGGAAATGCAGTGAGATGGGGAGCATTCCATGTCTTTCCATCACTAAGAATGTATGTACCCACTCCATGTCTTTTTTCAACTATGAGAGGATCAGTAAACTTTCGGTGTCCCTTAGAATCGTGCAAGGGGTTCCATACCCTCACTTTATCCCCCTGCTGGAAACAAGGAGTACCCCAGTTAGTATCAGTGTACTTTTTCATTTTGTTTTGCAGCCGTATAAAACTTTGGCAAACATGTCATGTCAGTTTGCGGGTGCACAGGAGCAGATGGCAAAATAGATAGCCTTGTGCACATTTGTCTGCTATAGAGAAGAGGGTGAAGTACCAGTTGCAGCATGTGGAGTGGCATGGTACACCTGCAAGAGGTCCATGGCTGATGTTGCTGGATGGCGATTTGGACAGTATGAGCACACGGTTTAACCTCTCTACAGCACCATTAGTTTCCGGGTAGTAGAGAGAGGAACGATGGTGACGAATATTCCTTCCTTCCTGAAAAGCAGCAGACGTAAACTGAATGTCGTTATTAGTAACTATACTCAATGGATTTCCATGGCGGCTGAAGACTGATGACAGAAACAAAACCACAGAATCCATAGTGACAGTGTAAGTAAAGGAGATCTCAGGCCATTTGTTGTAATAGTCAGTTAGTGTTAGTAAACCTGCAGTGTCAAATAGCCTAACTACTGTATATTAGGGATGGTAAGATTCACCGATTTGCATCGGTGCATCGGCATAAAAGCTTACGATGCGATGCATCGATTTAAATAAGCGTGCATCGGACACATTTGGCATTTGTATCGCGATGCATCGATTCTAACATATCTGCATCGGTAAAAAACGATTTATTCATATATAATTATTAGTAGATGCGCTATTCTTTTACTATTTATAAAGCGACCAATATTTTATGTAACTTTTAGATAGATTTCTCCTTTCTGAACTGTTGTGAAAGCGCGTTCTCTCATCACCACTGCAGCTGCTACGTGATTATGACGTATCACAACAACACTACGGAGACCGAGAGGTGTCCTCCTGAGAGTTACCACCAAGAACGGATTGATTTTAAAGTTTGTTTCATCCTGATCATGTAGATCAACTGATTTTCCTGAAGAAAAACCTTAAAGTAGGACATTTAAGCTAATATATATATATATACATTTTTGTTTACCTGTTTGTGAAAGGTTTTTATTTGTATTGCTTATGTTAAAAAAAACAGCACCTGCTTTCTGCTCACTCAGTTAGCCTGCTGAAATCACATTACATACTTTAAGATAAGATTTCTGTCGGAACAAAAAAAATAAAAGTTAAATATCTACATATTGAATTGCACAGCATATTATTTTTCTCTATTGCATCATTTTACACTGAATCACATCGTGTTGAATCGAATCGAAATCGCATCGCACCGCATCATAATAGCAGTGAATCGTATCGCATCGCATCGGTAGCTGCCTATATGTATCTTTAATGTATCACATCGTTGGCTATGCATCGAGATGCGTATCGCATCGGCCTCAGTTATGGAGATGCACATCCCTACTGTATATCCACAGTCACTTTCTGCCATGGTCCATCTGGAAGTAGCTAAGGCTGGAGAGGAACAGGGTGTGATTTGACAATTTTGTCATTGAGCACTCGGCAGGAAAAGACAGCATCACGGACCTGAGTATCTATCCCTGGCCACCAATAAAGATCACAAAGGCGTGGTTTGGTTCTTGCCTCTCCCTGATGTCCTTTGTTTGCTATGGAGACCAAGAGATATAAGAGCAGCAGATGGAATCAGACGTGATCCTCGGAAGACAAAGTTGTCCATAACAGCCAGTTCTAGTTGTAGTTTATAGTACAGCAACAACTCAATGTCCAGTCCATTGGGTGAAGGAGGCCAACCATTGGAAACAAACTCCTCATCAACATCATCAACAAGAGCTGGAGCAACAGCATTATCTGTATGAGAAGCAGGTATGGGCAAACATGACAGATAATCAGCAGGGGCATTTTGAATTGCTTGTACACGTGATTCATCAGGAAGAATACCCTCTGCTAAAACAGTATGACCTAAAAAACAACAGGCTGGTTTGTTGGAAGCGACACTTGTCTTTATTGAGCTGCAAGCCAGCAGCTTCTAGTTGTTGTAAGACAGACTAAAGTGCTTTGTAATGCATAGACATGTCATGTCCATTGATAAAATTGTTGTCCAGGTAATTTTCAGCCCCTGACAAGCCATTCAGGATGATGGTCATCATCTTCTGAAATGCTGTGGGTGCTGAAGCTAATTAAGAGGTGTAGATATTACTACACTTCGAGTGGAAATGACCTGTGGCAAATTAGGGTATGATTTTGACACTAGACACCTCTCAATAAAAGGCTTAACAGCTGAAAATGGATATCAAAGCAAAAACCAATCCATGAGGTCAAAAGAACTGCTTGTAGAGCTCAGAGACAGGATTGTGTCAATAAAAAAAATCTTCTGCATTGAAGGTTCACAGAAGCATGTAGCCTCCATAATCCTTAATGGAAGAGGTTTGGATCAACCAGGAGTCTTCCTGGAGCTGGCCTTCTGGCCAAACTGAGCAATTGATAGAGAAAGGCCTTGTTAGAAAGGTGACCAAAAAGACGATCATCACTGTAGTTGAGCTCCATGATCATAATGGAGATGGAAGAAACTTACAGAAGGACAAACATCACTGCAACACTCCACTTATCTGGGCTTAATGGCAGTGTGGCCAGACTCAAGTGTCTCCTCGGTGAAGACACATAAAAACCCACTTGGAATTTGCAAAAAAAAAACAAAAAAAAAAAACTAAAGGACTCTCTCAGACTGCTCATCATTTGCACAATACCATCCCAACAGTAAAGTGTGGTCATAGGAGCATCATGCTGTGTCATTGTTTTTCAGCGGCAGGGATTAGGGGACTTTTTCAGGGTATAAGGAAAGCTCAATGCAGCAAAATTTAGACAGCCTTTATGAAAACCTAGTCCGGAGCATTCAGAACCTTGGACAGGGACAATGACCACCAAGCACATGGCTAAGACAATGCAAGTGTGACTTATGGACAACACTGGACAAGTCTGTCTTTAAGTGGCCAGTCAGAGGCCATATTGAACCCAATTGAACATGTCTGGAGAAACCTGAAAATGTCTTTCCACCAACAGTCCCCATCCAACCTGACAAAGCTTGAGAGGATCTGAGGAAAAGAATGGCAGAAAATCGCAAAATGCCGCATCATACCCAGAAAGACTTGAGGCTGTGAAGGTTCTTCAAGTACTGACTTAAGGGTACAAATACTTATACATTGTACTTATTTCAGTTTTTCCTTTTTAATAAACTGTCACACATCTGTTTTTTTGTGTGTTGTTGTTGTTGTTGTTTTTTGCTTTGTCATTTTGGTGTTTAGAGTGTAGACTGATGTGAAAAAATAATTTAAAGTAGTTTAACATAACAAAATGTGAAAAAATAAAGGGGTATGAATGCTTTCACAAGGCATATGTATATGCAATTTCTCATGAAAACCATTCCATATGGTCTAAAATATAAACACTAATAATAGGCTTACCATAGTGAATCAGGGTAAGACAAAAACAGGTTTTGGAATAAAGATTGATGATGTATTTACTCATTATTAAAAGTTTTGTTCATTTTGAACAAACTGCTTAAATAGTGGGGTTGAAGAAGCCATTTGTCCTTGTCCTTTTGTCAGGTTGTTTGTTTCCTTCACTTTTGGTTAGTGGGAGTCTGTGAAGTGGATGATCAATCTGGAACATCACTGGTGTTATCAGTAGCCACGTGTACATGTACACTTTTTTGTCATTCCGATTAAAATCATCCCGATTGAAAGATTCAGTGTACATTTTACATGAGACATTATCTTATCTGATATGGTGTTTACATGTGCCAGCGCTTTCAATCAGAATTACTTTATGACATGCGCATATTAGCTCTTGTCCTGTTTGCCGCCTTGTATTCCTGTCAACATGGAGTTCCATTATTTCTTATGCGCGCTATTTTTATGTAAAGTGTTGCTCTTAATCAAACAACAACGTGAATTTGTAGCATATTACTGCTGAAAGGTATAAGTAAAAGAAAGAAAGGCACAGGAAGCTAACCTTTTTGGTTGCTGTGCATCTCTGAGCATCTCAATACTACCCCTCCCTCCTCCGAAAAGCAGAAGTGTGTGGATGAAGGTCCATAGTAAAGATAAACTGAGTTCATTCAGTGTATTTAATAAATGTTTTGTTTTACTCCAGTTTAATTTTACCACCGCAATTGTGCATTCGGACAACCCCTGGCCTCTTGACTTGAAGATGTAGACGCAAAGTAATCATTTTAACTTGTTTACATGCAGAATTTTTATTTTGTTCATTTTATAGAAAGGTTTATCCCACCCCTCTCAAACCGATTACATTTCATTCTGTTTGGGCATTTTTATTCCGATTGGAGTGTTTATATGGAGCATTTTCATTCGGATTGGACTTTAAACTGATTACAATGCTCCATGTAAATGCACCGTGTCACAATGGTTTGCTCTTTCCAAACCTGCAAATAAGGGAGCTGTGTTCCTCTGTATTTCTCTTGATTATTTTGAAAGCTCTCTTTTGTACCCTCTTAAAAGCGTCTGCATGTTTTTTTTTTTTTGTTTTTTTTGTGCAACCGACTAAGAGCACAATTCCCTACTCTTATCAAAGAGTAATATGCACTGATGAGGTGGTCTATGGAGGTTCCAATTTTTTGACACTGCCACGCTCACAACATTGCTTGTTTGTTTGAGTGGTCCTAAAAGGCAATTTTTCCACAACCAATAACACGAATTTGGGGTGGGAGAATCTGTTTGGCCCTAGGTCTATAATACCTAAAGAAAACTATCTGAAGTTAAAGTGGTACAATATACAGTATAAATACATTCAATTTGTTATATCACTTTATCACAGTATTTTCCTCATACACTATAAATGGCTCTTTATACATTAAAACATATAGCTGCCTTTAGGAAGAGGCTCCATTCGTCATCATCATTTTTCAATGTCCTTGGCATCAGGAAAGTTTGAAAACTCCTGGACTATAATATTATGTTATAGTATAGCAGTAAAAAAAAAAAAATCATCAAAATACACTGCAAATTTTGAACGTCGATCAAATGAGAAAGTTTCACTGTTTGATGCTAGATGTTGCGGTTACAGTATTTACTACAGAACTAAAAGGGCTATGCTAACCAGTCCTGTTATCACGGTTATATCTGCTTGCTATAATGGATGCTTGTCTCATGTCCTCGTGTCCAGATTTATATCACCCCATTTTCCCATTGAAATAAGATGAGTCTGACTGTCACTTCTACAAACGTAACACACAAAATTTCAACACTCTTGACAGGCTCTTTTAATAATTTGCTCCTGCTGACTATTAAATAGAGAAAAATATGGTCTACACCTATAATAAGTATTCATATTGGCATAATTTAGCACCAGACTCAGCATATATTACTGGGTTGCACAGCATTAATTTATTCCTTTTAATTTATTCCTTATTCTCCTACATATTGAGATGTCATAGTGCTGCACCAGGGGCTATCAAGCCATCTCCTCCATTTGGACTGAACATAGCAGCTATTGCAGTGCTCTCAAGAGAGACTAAATATGTCACACACAGAGACATACAAAGAGAATGTTAAATCAGAAACCGGATGATGAATGTTTGCGCATTGCATTCAAGGAAAAACTGAATCATAGTCTGTCTTTTTCAAAAAAAAAAAAAAAAAAAAAAAAAAAAAATTCCATATTCAGCACAGGCTGTAGAACGTCAACAGGAAACGTGGGTTGTGACAGCAAGAACAAAAACAAAGCCATTAAAATTTGACATTTTATGAAACAGTCTGAAGATAAAAGTAATATAATTGTGAATGTATAGATGAAGACATATTAATTGTTTGACTTCCATTTACAAAAATGAAGGTATGTTTTGAACAGTCGAAAAAGTGTTTTTGTTCTCTACATGAGACAAAAAAATTATCTTCATCTATTTTCTCATGTAATCGATGTCATGCACAGATACTCATGCTGTTTAAATCATCAGTGTGAGCTGACTGGTAAGATCAAACTGTATGAGGTTTTAAGATTTTGAAACACTGAAAACAAAGAAATGTTAGGAATAAGATGTTTTGATTCTACACTATTTTTAGCTCACTAATCAAATAAGCACATTTGTGACGAGCTTGTTTACTGCTTTTGTACAGATGGTGAGATGTTCTTGCTTCTGTTGAAGCATAAGATGTTCTGTAGATTTTCAAATCATGCTGGAAAACATGATCATCAGGTTTATACAAACTTGAGTTCATACTGCCTTCACTAAAGCAAAAGATTGACAAAACATTCTAAAATGCATGTTACTTTTTCAACTGGACGTATTACTCAAATTGTTATTCTGATAATGCATCGAAAACAATAACAAAAACAACAGCATTTTAGCAATACCACTAGTGGTCTCAGACTTTTGGTTTGTATAGGAAAGATAAGGGAAACATCAATGTCAGAATAATGTAAGGAGAATGAACCCCCTCACCATCCAGCAAGTCTGTACTGTAGATTTATTATTGACATTCCCTAAATAAAGATGTACGTGCAGGTTAAGAGTGCGAGTTGTTGATGACTCACCACAGGGGAACATTTTAACACTATTCAGCAGACCGGTGGCTCCACTTTACAGCATGGCTTATACATGTAAATGATGACTTGTATACGCTGCAACTCAAACACTATTCTTATTAGGGCTGTCAATCAATTAAAACATTGAATCATGATTCATGATCAATCCCGTTATTATTACTATTATTTTCATAGAAAACCCAGTAATGTATGTCAAAAAGTAAGATTTACTTTGAAAAATAAAATAGTAGTTGAAAAGTAAAATAATGAAAATAGTAGTTAATAATAAAACCTTTCAGGAGTATGTTTTAAAGCCATTTAAATATTTCTTGATTAAAATGCATGTTAAGGAAACATTGCAGAATCACTCGGCCATATACACAGAACATGATATTGCTAACAATAAATGGCTTATTTTTGCATTAAATGAATCATTCTGAGTAATTCTGCGCCTTCTCCTCCCCAAACACCGTAATTTGCTGGGGTATTTGGGCTGGATAGTATGGCACACCAGCCTCCTCCTCACAAGCCTGTGAGCCTGAGGCAGCCACCAAGGTTGTTCTAGGAACCAGAGCCAGATATCATCACAGTACCGGAGTCTACACTCTAAAAAATGCTGGGTTAAAAACAACCCAAGTTGGGTTGAAAATGGACAAACCCAGCAATTGGGTTGTTTTAACCCAGCGGTAGGGTTAAATGTTTGCCCAACCTGCTGGGTAGTTTTATTTAACTCAACTATTGTTTAAAAATGACTGTATTGCTTATTAATAAATTTATATTAATAAACTATTAATCTATTAAATTTATATTAATAAAATATTAAAGCTTATTAATAAACATTCACCTTTTGTCTATTATTGTTGTCTCTAATTGCATCTGGTTTTTAATTTCCCAACTATTTCATTTTAAGCTAGCCATATAGCAATTTTTAAATAATAGTTGGTTTAAATAAAACTACCCAGCAGGTTGGGCAAACATTTAACCCAACCGCTGGGTTAAAACAACCCAATCGCTGGGTTTGTCCATTTTCAACCCAACTTGGGTTGTTTTTAACCCAACATTTTTTAGAGTGTATAAATGTTCTACTCTGTCCAGCCAAGAGCCAGGAGCGGACCTGGACCTAATAGATCTGTGGTCCGCGGATCCTGTTCCCACTCAAGTCCCCACCCTCGAATCCTCGTCTTCTTTGCCGGTCCCATTCAGATATTTGGATGCTCCATTCTCTCCGGATCAACCTCAGTCAGTCATTGCTCAGCTTCCGCCATGGACTTCCTCCACCCCTTCGCTCCACCAGGCTCCTCCCTTCCTCTAGTATCCCGGTTATCCTTGCTTGCTCCATAGTAGCCCCGGTCAGCCGAATCTCCGTCTCTGCCTCAATCCTGTGTGTCAGCAGCTCCACCTTGGGATTCTGGGCTGTAGATGTCACCCAGTTCCATCTGCCACTCTGCTCAGCTGGATACTCCACGCACCCTGGTTTCATCAACGTCAGTCAGTCCCCGGGTTCTGACAAGCCCTTCAGTCAAATCTCCACCCTGGCTCCTCCCTCCATTGGGTCTACCATGGTGTTTGTCTTCTCCAACTCCTCCTGGTCCCTGTCCATCACCAGCTCCATGCCAACCTCCAAAGCCCCCTCCCTCCCGCCCGCCACAGCTACAGTTACAGTTACAGTGCAAGGACACGCCTTCTGGGAGGAGGGACTACTGTAGCGTGTATGTTCTGTTTAGGTTTAGTTTTCAACCTGTTCCAGTTTTCCACTAATTATGTTATAGATAATTAGTTATTTAATGCCACACGTTTCTGTTCTTCCAGTTATCTCCGTTATTTAATCCCTGAGTTCTGTTCAGTTCATTGTCCTGTATGGTCAATGTTAAGGTGTTGTTGAACTCTGTTTCCCTGAGTGTTCCTGTGTATTTTTATTATTAAAAATTAAAGATATTATTCCTTTCCTGAATTAAAGATAGTTTCCTTTCCTGTCCATTCCTGCATGTTCTTCATTCGTACAGCTACCTGTGACAGTGTGTTCCTTTATTATTAATTGTTTTGAAAAGTTAAAACCATACTTTAAACACTGGTTCTTTGGTTCACCAGTTCATTGACAATAACAGCGAACCATCAGAATTTTGATATCAAAAAATCGAAACAGTAGCCTCCTTTGCTGAAATCACATGACTTGGCAATTTTGATTTGTACTCTGAACCACTGATACGAAAGGTTTTGAAGATTCATGAAGCAGTGCTTTCACTAGACATGTTAAGAAAACGTATTTCCAACGTTCAAAAACTGTAAACAATTAAAGTTTGGCCATTTTTTTTTTCTTTTAATGTGAATGCAAATGACTTTTGTTAAACATTTTGTTTTAGTTCATAAATTTGATTGGATTTATAAATAAAGTATCTGTAAATAATTTGTTTTCCCCTTTAGTGCTAAATGCATACTCCTCTTGCAGCATGGAACATGGTTCAGATGTCAGCTTTTAAAAATCACACAACAGAATGAAATGTTTATAATGCCAAATGAAATAAATGCATTGATTCCGTTAACAAAAGTGTTTGGTGTTGAACATTTATTTGCATCTGTTAACACATTAGCTTTGACAGTACTAACGCTAATATTAGACTGTAGGCTTGATTAAATGTGATCTCTGTAAAACCTGTTTAGGCAGTTCATTTAATTGTCTGTTTAAATTTGCATGCAAAAAATAGCCATCATGGAGTCAAAATGGTTGAGCTGTCAGCAATAATTGTACATGATTGGTGGCATCTTTGAAATAACACTATTTTGCCAAAAGTTTTGGGACGCCTGCCTTTACGTGCACATGAACTTTAATGACATCCCTTTCTTAATCTGTAGGGTTTAATATGGAGTTGGCCCACCCTTTGCAGCAATAACAGCCTCAACTCTTCTGGGAAGGCTTTCCACAAGGTTTATTGAGTGTGTTTATGGTCATTTTTGACCATTCTTCTAGAAACGATTTTGTGAGGTCAGGCACTGATGTTGGACAAGAAGGCCTGGCTCACAGTCTCCGCTCTAATTCATTCCAAAAGTGTTCTATCGGGTTGAGGTCAGGACTCTGTGCAAGTTCTTCCACACCAAACTCGCTTATCCATGTCTTTATGGACCTTGCTTTGTGCACTGGTGCGCAGTCATGTTGGAACAGGAAGGGGCCATCCCCAAACTGTTCCCACAAAGTTGGGAGCATGAAATTGTCCAAAATGTCTTGGTTTTCTGAAGCATTAAGAGTTCCTTTCACTGGAACTAAGGGGCCAAGCCCAACCCCTGAAAAACAACCCACACCATAATCCCCCCCCCCCCCCCTCCACCAAACATTACACTTTATACATTGCAGTCAGGCAAGTACCGTTCTCCTGGAAACCGCCAAACCCAGACTCCTCCATCGGATTGCCAGACAGAGAAGTGTGATTTGTCACTCCAGACAACACGTCTCCACTGCTCTAGAGTCCAGTGGAGGCGTGCTTTACACCACTGCATCTGACACTTTGCATTGCACTTGGTGATGTAAGGCTTGGATGCAGCTGCTTGGCTATGGAATCCCATTCCATGAAGCTCGCTAAGCACTGTTATTGAGTTAATCTGAAGGCCACACGATGTTTGGAGGTCTGTAGCTATTGACTCTGCAGAAAGTTGGCGACTT
The DNA here is from genome assembly GCF_024489055.1 of Chanodichthys erythropterus. NCBI lineage: Eukaryota > Metazoa > Chordata > Actinopteri > Cypriniformes > Xenocyprididae > Chanodichthys > Chanodichthys erythropterus. Next base: position 23,644,582 of record NC_090241.1, read on the forward strand.
CTGCGCTCTGTGCGCCTCAGCATGCGCTGACCCCACTCTGTGATTTTATGTGGCCTACCACTTTGTGGCTGAGTTGCTGTTGTTCCCAATTGCTTCCACTTTGTTATGATACCACTAACAGCTGACCGTGGAATAATTAGTAGTGAGGAAATTTCATGAATGGACTTATTGCACAGGTGGCAACCTATCACAGTACCACGCTTGAATTCACTGAGCTCCTGAGAGTGACCCATTCTTTCACAAATGTTTGTAGAAGCAGTCTGCATGCCTAGGTGCTTGATTTTATACACATGTGGTGCACCATGCAAGTGATTGGAACACCTGAATTCAATGATTTGGAGGGGTGTCCCAATACTTTTGGCAATATAGTTTAAGAAAAATAAAAGCATTTTCACAAAGTCTTTCAAGCTTTTTTGTTCATAATTTTCTTTTACAATTTATTCAATTTACTGCATTAAAACCTAGGGTTATATCTTTATACCAAACATTATCCTTTATTTGATTTTAAATGCCTGTGAAGCAGCTCATGAAAAACTGAATCTAATACAATGCACTTCTTGGATCCTGTTGAGTATAACAACAAATGAACAAATGTCTTTTTGAAATGTCATTCAGCCTGTAGCCTGAATATCAGTGAAATAAATAATAATGCATTTTTGTGCCAAAGCGCCTGTGGTGTCATCATCAAATGATGTTACATTTTGGAGCACAATAAATGATCAATTTAGACCTTTTGAATTTCTTTCTGTGGTGAGTGTAAGTCACAGAAATTCAAGACGAATGTTTTGTTCTGTAATAGTATTTACTTGTCTATTCATTTGTAGTATTCTCACAGACTCTGCAGATATATATCTGCAGTCATAAAGACATTAACATAGTGTGTTTATGCATTTGTTGTTCCAACTTACCATTAAAATATGCACAAATACAGCACGCTTGTTGAGGCTAAAGGGTTTGTCTTTTAAAGTCCATATTCTTTCACAACTCAACACAAGTGCTTCATTGAATCGAATTTGCATACACTAATGCACATGCACAATAACACAGAAGTCTCAAACAGGCCCCCTGATAAAAGACATTTGTAGAATGTGTCTTAGTCCTGTTAGGTCATAAATGGCCCCTGCTCTGACCACAAAAAAATCCCAGATGAGTATTTGGTGTATAAGGGGATTATCTAATAAGAGATGCATTTAAAACCCAGCTAAGGGATACCCAAAAGCAATTTGCTGGCAATGTGAAATGCAGCATAGTTTGGTTCTTTTGAGCTGGGACTGATTGGGCCCTATTTGTTTCTGTCAGGCTGAACTTGTCTCACTATCGCCTCCTCAGTACCAGAATCAGGTGTTTGGCTCACTGAGAGATCAGCTCAATAACATCAATCTCTTGTGCTTTTTTGCGCACAAAATTACCCCTAAATTGTCTAATTTTAGTAGGTTAGTAGGCAATCATAACCATAGTGCCAAGAGAACTCGAATGAAAATGCAAATCATTTAAAAGATTCAATAATCATGTTTGCCTCAAGTTGGAATGCAGAGTTAGAATTCAAAAATCCATAAACCAACTTGTTGAGTGCATTAATATATGTTAAGTATAAGTAATCTGCCTTACTCTTTACATCTAACTTCATTTGTGATGCTGTTGCATTCTGGGAACTGGATGCAAATTTTCTAATTCCTCCGGCTCTTCATTACAGCAAAGCTCATCAAACAGTTCAGTTTGAAGCAGGTGTAGTCTCTCGCCTAAGGGAATGCTTCCACTTGTTGTGATCAAGAGGGATAATGTAGGAATACATAATCCTCCAGGAGTGGAACATTTTAGTTTTCTGTAGAGAAACTAGTGAGGATGTTAGTTTAAAGATACAATTGTGCAGGTTGGGAATAGTTATATATTTGGGCCTAAAGGGGTGCTGCGTATGTAGCTAGATTTTAATGTTGAAAGCGGGAATGTTGTCAAAGTCACTTATTTTCTCAAGTCCAACGGACCACATGCAGCTTTTAGCACAGCAGTACTCGTACATTTTTTTTAACTTGTTTATGTCAGCCAGCAGAGTGCCCTGAATTCCCAAAATGGCTGTTTTCAGAGGCAACACATTTCTTCAGTGTATCTAAGATCAGTGACCTCTACAATTTATTTCCCTAACCTTATGTGCTTATAAGGATAATACTTTTTCCCTCCGCTCTGTCCTTGGGCTCTTGTTTATTCACTGTTCAGTATTTTGTATTCGATTATGATTATGACAACTGATTCATTCTAAACATGAGTGGGTCATTTGAATCATTTACTCAACCGATTCGTTCACAAATGCTAATACATCCAGGAACAAAACAACACTACTGTTGCTCGCAGAAGTTTAACTTGATTCTGCTGTGACTTGTTTTGGAACTGTTTTCATTGGAGGAGCAATATGATTTCTCAATGGTATCTGTCCTGATATTGCTTAATTATGGTACAATCCTTAATTAAACTTCATGTTTAGTGTGTGCCAACTGTGCATATCTAGTTCTGCCACATTGACAGAAAAGGGACTACAATGATGAGATTGAATGGCAAATTCTAATTGGATGTTAAATTGTGATTGATTTGTGCTCATACAAACCACATGAAGTGGAAAGGACAGCGTGAGTATTAAATTGATGTTGATACGGTCCTGGCGCTGGACAACAAAATGCCACTGGTTTGTGAGTCAGTGGTTCTTGATGGCATTGATCTCCCTGCGGATCCTTTTGTTCTTTCAGGTAATAAAGCTGCACATTGATTTATTGGCAGAAGACAGCTACCTTTTGCCTGCCTCCTGTTCACTGCAGTATCTGGCCCTCTAGAAACTTACAGTGAGGCCCAAGATAAAGTTTGTGTCAAGTTAGCAATGCATCTTCATCCTGAATCACAAGAACATAACAATGTTTACATTGAAGAGATCAAGGAGGCAACACGGCCACTATTGATCAAGTGTTGGCGCACTGCCTCAAAGTGCTTAGTGAATAAAGAGCTAACCTACTAAGTTGATGTATGCTCTTTCTTTAATCTCTGTCTGTGTTAGAGTTTTCCATCTTCATCAGAGGAGCTGCACAGTAAATATAATGCAATGCTCAGTCTTTTCTTTTCCACAGCTCTTTCTGTACGAATACAGCAGCGTGATAAATTGTTTGTCAGGCTGCGAGAAAGACCGACTGACTATGTAATGTTTTGCCATTTCTTATTGTCATATTTGTCATTACAACAACGTGTCAACTCGTTTCAGCACAACTGTCAAGCTCTCATTTAACAGGCTCTCAGTGCAGCGTGCAGGTGATTTGTGTATGCATTCTGGCAGTAACTGCTCCCTTGGTCATTTGTGTTCGCAGAGTAATTGCTACAGCGTGGGGTGTTTCACATGTGAAAATGTTGCAGTAGCTGCAATGCGGTTAGATGCTCAAGGAAGACATAAAAGTAGTGTTCTTCACTCTAAGAAGCTTCTCTGGAAGCACGACTGTTGAGCATTTGCTCTTTTGGATTTTACAGAGTGCCTCTAAGATCTTATTATGCGCAGCTTCTTTTCAAACGGCACATGCAATTTCCTTTGGTGTACAATCCTTTGACCTTTACATTATGCAAACAGTGTAAATCTCAGGTAGATTTTCTACAGATGTAAAACAGCCTCATTGAGAATATTCCTTGAATGAGAAAACAAGTCCCCTGGAAAAGTATCTGCCCTTCAGCCCTTTACTGGCGATTCTCAATTTAAAAGTTAAAATCCCTCACAAAGAAATGCTGTCTTTGTGATCTGATCCTGGTTGAAAGCCGTTCTGGTCATTGCAAATACAACATTTTCCTTTGTCTGCAATTCATATTTGTTGGGTTTTTTGTGTGCGTCTTGAAACGTTTTCTTTATTATTCTGCAAAAGAATACGTAGATTTTGTTAAAGAATGTAGCTAAGAGAGTTAGGTAAGGCTCATTTTATTTATTGTGCTAATTCTAGTTAAAAGGTGCAAACACAGATAATGAAGAGGCGACTGACACTTTTTTGTTGGCATTAAAGTAATCTGTCATCATGTGTTGATTCTAACTAATTAGCATTCACACTGTCTAAATGTATTGTGATGCAAGAAAAATAAGCAATAGCTGAACTGAAAAAACAAAACATTAATTTCCATTTCTGACAAGCATGAACAGCACCAAAAAAAAAAAAAAAAAACATTAAATATACTGTGGTGCACAAAATAAGTAAAGCAAAGCTGTGTATTCACAAAGGCACACTGGATTCCACAATCTTTGCACCATTTTGGCATCACTTTTACATTCCAATATAAGGCTCATTTGTAATCATAAATATCTTATGGTTCAGATAAACTGATTTGAGAAAAGTACTGATATAACAAAGTATGGTAAATGTAAGTCAGTTTTCAACTATGAAAGATATGAAAAGATATGAATTAAACAAAAGAAACAAATATTTTTATGAAAAGATATGAATACAAACCCAGAATTCCAAATACTGAAAATAAGGTTCAGGGAAATCCAGAATATCAATAAAAACATACAGCCCCAAACATTGCAAATACAGTATGTGGCTTCATTCAAAATTTAGGAATATTATATTCACAGACGGGCTTATATTTTTTAACCAACCTCCATGCCTACAAAAATGACCTTAACTGCAAAAAACAAACAAAAAAGCGACAACATATACCTACACCTTTGCTGTATCCGAAATCACGTACTGTCTGAGCAGGTACTACATTTGAATTTGCTTCATGATCGTTAAAATGTATGTATTATGTAGTATGAATATGGGTAGTATGAATGATTTTCAGACGTACTACATCCACCATATTGTTGCTGTCACATGACCTACCAGCGTCAGTTGCGTCGCTTCACTGCTTCACTGTGCATACTATGTACATACAACTTTTGCCGTACTGTTTTTTGCATACTATATAGGAGAGTATTTGATTTCGGACACAGCGCTAGTCTTTTATTGAACTTTTTGATAACTGTGTCAGTGTGGTTCAGATTGATCACATATACCTCTATAATATAGGGGACATGTAAAATCAGCATAAAAGATGTGAAAATCATACTCCTATGTACTGCTAATGTATAGGACTTTGTTTCTATAATGAATAAAAAAACAAAAACAACAAAAAAGCTGTAATGCTTAAATAAAAGAAAACTATACTCTCTTCAAGTGAAATGTGAATAAAAATAATGAACATGAACCTAACAAGCATAATTATGTTAATAAATCTGTTTCAATATTATTATATCAAAGTTGTATATCATGTTCAATGTATTTAATTCCTCATTAAGTGCACTCAATTGCAAATATAAAATGTGTTTCATTTTCCAATAAACTAAACTGTCACATAGCAATAAAAATATGCTGATAAATAATGCAACCGTTACTCAATTACAACCATAATGTTTTAATAACAATTTATCTACAAAATTGACTGACATCACTGTATTCTTTCCAAGGAAAGTGCACTGTCACTGAAGCAAAAGAAAAAAAAAACATATAAAAATTACAAACAAACACTTTATATATTTTTTTCAAACCTCCTCTTTGATCTCAGTATACTATACAATAAAAATGAATCTGTTCTTTTGAGCAAGATGATCTACTAGTGAACGTTAAGTCACAAAAAAACTTGTCAGTGTCCAAAAGTGTCTTTAATACTCAAAGTCACTGCAGCTTTGACTTTAACAGTCTACTCTGCGTTTTTACAGTTGTTCTATTGCTGTCTGCTATGATGCTTTAGCCGTTAGCTACAGAGTTTAGTGGTCTCATAATCCAGAGAATTGGGGAGACGGGAATTAAAGGACTGGAGTGAGGCATGAATGCGCACCACCTCATTTGCTGTTAGTTTGAGACGGTGGCGTAATAAGCAGGAGAACAGGTCCAGAGGTTGCTGGCCCGGTGGAGATAGTCGGTTGACTCGATCTCGGATCTCCAGCAGCTGGAGTAAGGCCGAGTCCTGAGAGCCCTGCGTGTATGGGTAGTCCAGCTGCAGGATCAAATCCCGGATTGCTTCCGGGTCGAAATGCATACTGTAACCGAACACTTGAATGCTGTTGATCTTCATATATCCCAGATTTCTAGTAGGGTCGGCCATTTCCAAGGGCTCCAGGTAAATGCTCTCATTGACCCCGGCTCCTGGAGTTTTGATACGGCTCCTCAGGTAAATATGGATCGTCTCAAAGAAGGTCTTCCACTTGTTGCCCAAAGTCAAGGTCCAGTTAAAGCACTCTAATGGAAGGTCCAGCTTAGCAGACTTCCAGTCAGGAAAACTGTTCTCGTTCACAGGAATCAACCAGCTCTCTGAGTGGCTTCCTCCGAAGGGATTGATGAAGAGAGTGAGCGCAGGTTCCAGAGTGCTGTTTTTAGTAAGGCAAATTTGCAGGGAAATGCCTAAGAGCATATGGACTAGGTTGGATTTGTATTTGTTACTCTTTAGCGTAAGCAGCATCCTCTTCCTCCATGTAGGATCGAACCAGCTATTCAGACGCATATCATTGCTGATGAAGATAGCATGGACCTCCAAGCGTCGATCAGCTCTCTGTAGGAGGTAGCGTAGCTCCAGATCTTGAAGATCAGTCTCAAAGCCCAGGTAGTTTTCTGTGGAATCTGCCACCATTGGTCGACAGGACCCTTGAATTAACATGTAGCCGATGTTGCAACTGCCGCAGCGAGTGTGGTTGTCACTAGCACAAGCAGCGCAGGCGGCACCTTCACCCACAGAGCACGGTGTAGGTACCTGGCAGGAACTGTGGTCATATGCACAAATGCAGGTGTGCAGCTCTTCTGAGAAGAAGCCTAGTTGGTTGTTCTCAGAGCAGTAGAGTAAAGACTGGAAGTAGTTCAGCCAATACGACTGTGGCCTATATTTTAGGAAAGATAAGATAAATATCAGTTAGTCTGCCTAAACGCTGATTGTTGAGATTAAATTGTTGTGTATCTGAAACCGGTACAGCAGAAGATGACAAGATTAAAACTAGCACAAACATAATTCTGTTCCACAAAAATGTCAACTTTGGTGGGTACAAAGAAAAACAACTACAGGCATATATTGTTCCTTTTAATATAGGTGCCAAAATGGCAAAAATGTTACTTAGCATCTTGCTATTGTTTCATGTTTTATTTTTGCAAACTGCTCGAAACCACAGGTTGGTGCATCCCAAAAATGGGTCACAAGTCCATTTTGACAAATGATAAAATAATGATAAAATAATTTTAAATTAATCATTAAAATGATAAAATAATTGCTCAAATTAATTTGGGTAATAAACATGTAAATAATACATTCAGGATTTATTCACAAATTATATTGTTAGGTGCAATTTGTGAAATCTGAAAATCAGAAAATTGTATTATTTAAGTAGTAAGGGATTTAGTTCACACTAAAATGGGTAACACTTTACAACAAGGTTCATTAGTTAACTACATTAGTTAACATGAACTAATAATGAACTGCACTTATACAGCATTTATTAATATTTGTTCATGTTAATTTCAACATTTACTAATACATTATTAAAATCTTGTTAACATTAGTTAATGCACTGTGAACTAACATGAATAAACAATGAACAACTGTATTTTCATTATCTAGCATTAGCGAAGATGAGTAAATACAGTAACAAATGTATTGTTTATGGTTAGTTCATGTTAATTAATAAATTAACTAATGTTTAATTAACAAACCTTATTGTAAAGTGTTACCCTAAAATGAAAATTAAGTCATCATTTACTCACCCTGGTGCTGTCCTAATGTAGTATGCCCTCCTTTCTTTTATGGACCACAAAAAGGGATTTAAAAAAAAAATCCCTTCCATAAAGTGGCAGTGAATAATGGCGAGCATCACACATTTTTTTTTTTTTAAATGCCAATGTATCACAGAATGATCCCATGTGACGCATAAATCCAGTTGTTCTGGGGGTTCTGGTAGGGTTTCGAGAAAAATATTATTTGACGATATCTTTGGTTATTTTCCAGTGCTGTCGTTACATTTTAATTACTCAAATAAGTACTGAGTACTATTAAATAACTACATGTACGTATTATAGAGTTACAGTTAGGGTTCGGGTTTGGTTTAGGGTTAGTTACTTGTAATTATGCTTAATTTATTGTTATTACTATAGTAATGTACATGTACATGTAGTAACATGTAACTACGGCACTGTAAAATAAAGTGTTACCAAATGTTTGACCTTGGCGTTTTTACTTCTCTGCATGGCTGCATGACGTGCACTATCCCTTTAACATTTTTTTTTTTTGTATTTTATTTTTTTATTTTTTATTAACCATATCCCAGCAAACATTTGGATGTTTAATGACCATTGGAAAGACGTCCCTCTGACGCGTCCCGTCATGGTTGAAGAACAGTTTCAAAATCAAATTTGAATTTTTGATGTTATCTTATTAATGAATTATTATATATTGAACTACACATAGCTAAAAGTCAAAGTAACAATTATACATGCAACCCCAGAGAATTGTAGACATGTACAAATGTATCTGAATGCATTTTTAGGAAATGTTCTGTGTTACATATTGTTATTGATTTATGCCATCCTACCA